>NC_041406.2:3946172-3966172 GCF_900747795.2 Erpetoichthys calabaricus
TCGTCGAGACTCAGTCTACAAATGCAATGAATGTAATTACTCCGAACCTACAGGCTGTCAAATAAACGAACCACATGCCTTGGCGCAGTGTAAAGGGGCTTCATCTCTGATACTGACGTCAGAGGTTCGATTCCCCGAGAGAGGAGCAGTAGAGTGAGTATGACTGATAAGCCGAAAAGAGGACGAAACACGTGTTGCATACTCTTTGCTTTATTTGACAGTAAAACTATGCTATATATATCTATATGTACACACACACACACAATATTTAGAAATATCCTCAAAGTCTATAAAGCATTTAAAAGTGACATGCATTTGCAGTGTAAACGTGTTTGCAGTCTGCACTGTGCTTTATCTAACTTCCTGTGTTGCCTGAACCCACAATTCTAAAATGTTACAGAGAGATCACAGCCTACAAAGAGACACGGATGATAAATGATCCATAGCTAACGTGCATTAGTTTGGCTGCCAAACTGTGTTCTTAATGGTTTAATTTTCAGTTTTAAAACTTCACTCTTCTTTGGCACCAGAATTGTGTATGCATCCCAATGTAACCCCTTGAGAAATGCCTATACCTACAGTACATACCTAGTAGTTGTTGTCTTTCCTTCCACTTTCTGGCTGTCCCAGATTTTCACAGTTCCATCATTTGAACATGTCGCAAAAATGGAATGCTCATCAGATACCCGAATGCGATTCACAGATGATTTGTGCTCATGAAGATGTGCAACAAGCAGACCCTTGGGATGCCATCCTAAATGATAAAGAAGGAGTATTATTGAATTGACCAACTGACCGAAGGGAAAAAAAAAACATTTTTAAGTAAAAAGTGAGTGCATTAAAGAAAACCAAACACCAAGTGTTTAGTGACTTTCTAAAGAGTTACAGGTCTGTCTGTTCCCTGCCAATGTGGAGTTGGTATAGCAGATGTGTGAATTTTCTCAGGGGTAACTCCCTCTCTTCCCAAATCTCAAAGACACACAAATTAAATGAATGGGCCACTCTAAGTTAGTACAGCATGACTGTGTGCGCTTGTGAACGCACCCCATTCCTGTTTGGCATCTACTCCTTCCAGGATGGGCTCTGATCTTCTGTAATGGAAGAAGGAACTTCACAAAATAGATGTACTATATCAGAAAAAATAAATCAAAAACAAAATATTTCCCAATATTTAATTACATTTTCAACAAGATTTTTTTTACAAAAGGATACTGTCTTCCTATCATGTGTATGCATATCATGTATGAGTCAGGTGGAGAACTTTGTTTCTGGGTGCAAAGAGAATTGGCTACACTTTAACATCAGCAAAAACAAGGAACTGCTTATAGACTTTCACTGAACCAAAGATTGTCTATGTCTGGCCACTACTCAGGGAGTGGATGTAGAGGTGGAACACTGCTACACGTAATTAGGGGTCCAAATTAATGACATGTTGGACTGGTCTTGGAACACACAGGAAGAACAAGAGAAGAAAGGGCAGAGGAGGCACTTTTTTTTTTCCTTTAAGGTGTGAAGTGAAATCCTTCACATCATCTATAACTCTGTGATGGCCAGTGTGATTTTCTACACTGTGGTGTGCTGCACTGGTAACATCACTTCAATTGAGGCCGACTGATTAAAATTGACTGATTTAATTTAATTTAAGCTAATTAAAAGGGTAGGCTCAGTTATGGGATGCACTCTGGCCCCCATGGAGGTAGCAGAAAAGGAGAGGATTAAAACAAAAGTCAGTGCCATTATGAACAATGCTGCACATGCTCTATGTGACACAACAACACTGAGGACTTTCAACTAACGAATCATGCAGCTGAAATGTGTCAAAAAACACGACGGGGGCTCCTTTATACCAACAGCAATACCCCTGTATAGCACCTCACTGGGACTGGGACTGGGAATGACAAGTCAGAAGTCAGTCAGTCATTCATTCTCCATCCTGGTATATCCTAACACTGGGTCACCGAGGTCTGCTGGAGCCAATTCCAGCCAGCACAGGGCGCAAGGCAGGACTAAACCCCGGGCAGGGAGCCAACCCAAAGCAGGACACACCAAGCACACACTAGGGACAATTTAGGATTGCCAATGCACCTAACCTGCATGTCTCTGGACCATGGGAGGAAACTGGAGCACCCGGAGGAAACCCACACAGACACGGGGAGAACATGCAAACTCCACATAGGGAGGACCCGGGAAGCGAACCCAAGTCTCCTTACTGCAAGGCAGCAGCACTACCCACTGCGCCACAGTGCCGCCTCACAAGTCAGATTTTCTTCCTTTCCACCCATTCTGGTGTGTATTTATGCAATATTGTGTGCCTTACATTGCAATATTATATTTTTAAATTCGAAAAAGAATAATCTTTCAGTTTCAAATTTTTAAGCATTCTGAGGACTTGAGAAGTGGAAATGAAACAAAAAAAATGATAAATTCTCAAACAGTAAAGTAATACTAATCTTTTTTTATGCATATACTGTACAGGGCAGACTTTGAAAATAGCTTAGCTAAAAAGTATTTTGCTCTTGTAAGATTTCCAGTTTTCTTTTTGGAAATAAAACAAAAAAAATGATAAACGTCTAAACAGTAAAACAATATTAATCTTTTTTATGGATATGCTATATACAGTAGAGCAGACTTTCAACAGATTAGCTGAAATGCCTGTTACGCTTGTATGATTTCCAGTTTTCTTTTTTTCACTCAATAACAGCAACCCTAAAAGTCTAAGTCAATAGATTTCTATTAGATAGATAGATAGATAGATAGATAGATAGATAGATAGATAGATAGATAGATAGATAGATAGATAGATAGATAGATACTTTATTAATCCCAAGGGGAAATTCACAAAATTATTTTAATTATTTTTAATTAATTTATTTAATTACAAAATTACAGAAATACAGTGGTACCTCGGTATACATCCTTAATCCGTTCCAGATCCTTTGACTTATACCAAACAGGACGTATACCAAACGAATTTTTCCCATAAGAAATAAAGGGAAAATGATTAATCCGTTCCTATGAAAAAAATCCTATTGTTATTGGCATATTATACATCGATGGTGTTGTATAAAATAATTTAAACACTGCTTAATACTAAAATACATAAATACAAAAGCAATTGGATGAAATAAATGAAAATTTAACCTCACTTTACTTTTTAATAGCATCTTTGTTTTTCACAATCGTAGATACCGTCATTCTCAGCATACGGTATGCAGCAGCCATGTCCCGGATACGCATGTCACCTTCATACTTTTCAACAACCAATTCAAATTTACACGAAAAAACACAAAATCATGTGAAAATTCACAGAGTTATAGCGCGGGTTGTTCACTGAATGCTAGCAACTGGCGTACTGATGCTCGTGGGCAGTCGTGGCTTTGTCTCGAGAGATAAACAAGGGCAGCGCGCTGTGTTCTAGCACACGAGTCATATTCCAAACAAAGGTCGTATACCAAGCAAAATTTTTCGCGTCCGAACAGGACGTATACCAAGTTGGACTTATTCCAAAGTGGACATATACCAAGGTACCACTGTACCACTATCATAACAAAGGGTTTCTCCCAACATTTTTACATTCCACAAGCTTAACGATGAAGGAAGATGACACTTCTGATTTCATACATTTGAATCTTGCATGTATATTCTCAAGCAGCGTATAGAATGAAGTTACGTAACATCAGGAAAATGCAGTGACCATGTACAGCAGTGGTCCTCAATCACGGTCCTGGAGGGCCGCAGTGGCTATGGGTTTTCATTCAGGCCAGTGCCCTAATTAGACCTCAGTCCTTGTTGATAATGATAGTTGGTGTTTAACTCTAGGCCTTGTTAGCACTTTCATTCATCAAATACAAATTTTAGTTACTTTGTAGATCAGAGGTCCTCAATTATTGTCCTGGATGTCTGCTATGGCTAGAGTATTTTACTTTAAACAATTTCTTGATTAGAACCCTTTCATTTACTACTAAAGCAATACATTTTTTGGGCTTAATTTTAGTTCTCTTGCCTGTTACCATTCAGAACCCTTAATGGAATATTTTAGATTTTAACAGCTGCATTTAACTTTTAATTGTTGCCTGTTTTCTTAATCAGACATTAGTTAATAATGAGATGCAGATAACCAATAAACCAGCAGTTCTCCAGCTCACGTGCTTATCATGGAGTATCTGTGATAAAAATGTTTAGAAATGAATGGGATGGGAATTAGAAGGACCATTAAGTTTAAATCTATTCTGGTCCACAAAACACAGAAGGAAATTAAAATTGCTCTTGGATGAATGCAAGCACTAACAAGCCAAACAGTTCAATACCAAGTTTCATTATCAGCATGGACTGCTTTCTAATTAGGAAATTAGTTGGAATAAAAACCTGCAGCCACTGCAGCCCTCCAGGACCGTGATTGAGGACCCCTGATGTAGAGAGTAATAAACACACACCAGAAACTCCAGTTTGGACAATCCACTTAAAGAATACACATTGTAAGCCTGATGAAGAGGTGCCTGTTTATAACAGATAAGTAATTTTAAGCTTTGGTCCTTTATCTGCTAGTCAGCCTTTAGTCTGTTCTGGTGTTTCACTTCCTTTCAGCCACCAGGTGGCACTGCACTGTAATTAAAACTCACCATATTAAAAAGGAAAAAAAGAAAAAACCCAGGGGTTCCAAAGCCGTTTATGGTCTTACTGGTAAAGTGGGATATGTAAGCAAAATTTTGTTGAGTTCAGACAAAAGGTGTGAAATTGTATAAACAGCAAACACAAACAAACTGAGCTTAAATATTACATTAGTGCAGTTATTTTCATACAACATTTCAGCGTGCAAGCACGTGTGTTAAATGTAGCTTCTAAAATCTAAAATATTCCATTAAGGGTTCTGAATGGAAACAGGCAAGAGAACTAAAATTAAGCCCAAAAAATGTATTGCTTTAGTAGTAAATGAAAGGGTTCTAATCAAGAAATTGTTTAAAGTGAAATACTCTAGCCATAGCAGACTTCCAGGACAGTAATTGAGGACCTCTGATCTACAAAACTAACTAAAATTTGTATTTAATGAATGAAAGTGCTAACAAGGCCTAGACTTAAACACCAACTACCATTATCAGCAAGGACTGAGGTCTAATTAGGACATTGACCTGAATGAAAACCCATAGCCACTGCTTCCCTCCAGGACCATGATTTAGGACCAATTTAAACCATCTTCAAAACACTGCAAACTTCAGATATTTTTTGGTATTTATTTATTGTCAGCTTTTACACATGGCCAAGAATATGTTACTTGATTTATACCAACTTTAAGTGCAAACGTTAAAGTTCTTGATACAAAACAGAAAAGAAAACTAATTGCCAATAAAAATATGAGTGTTTACTAAAAATATTGCACATAAGGAAATATTCTCTGCTTTAAATATGTTATTTAGATCAATAAGGGGACAGGTATATATATATATATACAACAAGCATTTAAGCACACAAGTTACTTGTACAAACAGACGTTATCTAAGTATACAAGTTATTTATCTATTTTTTCATCCTTATTTTGTGTTTACAACATAAGTGCTGTGCCCCCGTCCAATATTACGGCCTACTTACTACTTATAGAAAATACCAATCTGAGGGGACAATACCAGCTATTAGACTGGACTTACTTTTTCCACAGATGGAAATGGCAATGGCGTATCTGTCCATTTTTTGTGGAAAAAATGATTGCAAAGTCAAATTTTCATATGTTTCTTCTCAATTACTTAACCCCTGTTTATGACCTAAACTTTTATTCACATATTATCCATATTACTAGGTATTTAAGGAACGCTACAAAAGTTAAACCTTTTAAAACTTTTGTTTTTAGCCAACTTAGTGTAATGCATTCCTCACTGGACTACCTAAGGAAGACATCAGTCGCTTATAGTTACTTAAGAATGCGGCAGCAAGGCTCTTAACCAGGAAAAGGAAAACATGAGCACATCTCACCAGTCCAAGCATCATTACATCGGTTACCCGTGTCCTTTAGAACTGACTTTAACATACTACTAATGGTATGTAAAGATCTAAATAATCTTGCTCCTTCCTATAATTTTGGAGTGTCTGTCATCCTACATTCCAAGTTGTAACCTTAGATCTTCTAATGGTGGTCTGCTTATTATTCCAAGAGCTAAGCATAAAAGGAGTGGTGAGGAGGCCTTTGGATGTTATGCAGTGAAATCTACACCAGGATAACATTGGGGATTATTTAATAAAAACAACAAAAAAAAATACATAAATAAATGTAATTCATAGCTACATTTTAGTTCTGTCTCTTAATAGCCTGTACATGCATAGAATATCATATTCTTCAATGAAGTTGCAATCATTTTTAATCTTTACTTTTCTTTGCTTTCTTTTCTGTTTTTTCATTGTCCACCACATGATCAATGTACTTGTGCAGCCGCAATTGATATTCAAATGAAAGCCAAGACCCCCTGCCTCTGTCCTCTAGGATGAAGCATAAAAACAATAAGGAACACTTTAAGAACATTTACGTTAAGCAGAATGCCTGCTGAGAGCTGGTCAGTCTTTTGGCTTTGAGCCCCTGCACATTTTGATTTTTTTTCTCCAACTTATTTTTTCTGTCCTCTCTGGCTACCTGACCTGATCATGTGACACATCTTCAGAAACTTATAGCTTAGAAACTCTCTATGTAAGAACTCTACTTTTCTATTATTTATACATCTATTTTAAGAAAGTTTGTATTGATGTATTTTATGTATGGTATTGTGGCGGACGGCCAGGACGCCCCTTCGCTGTATATTCAGGGGTGCAGCCATGGACTGTGCAATACCTCCCTCTGGACGCTAGATGGCCGCACCCTGGGTTGGAGTGGTGCCTCGGTTTCCTGCATGGCTCCATGGGAATGGGAGTTGGGTGCAGCCCTGTTGGGTCCAGCAGGCGCCGCCAGGGGGTGCTGCAGCTGGGACTCCTGAGCCCGTATGGGCTGTATATTCACCACACCTGGAAGTGTAGCCGGAACTTGGCAGTCAACTACCTGGAGCACTTCCAGGTGGACTATAAAAGGGGCCAGCAGCAACCACTCAATGGCCAGAGTCGGGAGGAGGAGGACGAAGCTTGGAGGAGGAGTGGTGGTGCCAGAGAAGAGTGTTTGTGCTTGTGTTTGTCTACTTGTGGGACTGTGTTGTGCCTGTGGAGATCACGGGGAAGACGTGCCCCACAGGTGAAGAAAAATAAAAAGGTTTGTTTGTTTTATACATGCCTCCGGTGTGGAATCTGTGTCGTGTCAGGCGCCTATATAGCGCTTTTTTGTTACACTATTTATTCATTACTATTCTTTTCTCATTATTATTATTTAACTATCATTTAACTGATGTCTTTATCTATTTTTGATATACAATTGGTTAAAGCAGGTGATGTGACTTGCTCAGGGTAACACAGTGGCGGGATTTGAACCCTCAACCTCAGGGTTTGAAGTCCAAAGCCTTAACCACTATGCTATAATCCCCAGCAGCTACTTTTAATTTGGTTTTCTTTTCTTTTAACTATTTCTTTGACATCTTGAAACAGCATTTTCAACTACAACAACAACATTTATTACTATAGCATGTTTTCATACAAATGATGTAGCTCAAAGTGCTTTACAAGATGAAGAAAAAAGAAAAATATAAAATAAGATTAGGCAATACTACGTAACAAAGAATGAAGTAAGGTCCAATGGCCAGGAGGACAGAAAAAACAAAACAAAACAAAACAAAAAAAACCCTTGGGTGCTGGAGAGAAAAAACAAAGACAAAAAAAAAACAACAAATCTGCAGGGGTTCCAAAGGCCACAAGACCACCCAGCCCCACTAACATTAATGATCTCAATCAGTCATCATGGGTTACAGGCGAATTAGATGATGATAGTCATCTGGCCTTCAATCCATCAATTTAGGGACTGCATGGTGCCCTGATCAAGTGGTGGTGGTGGCGCAGATCAGCACCATAGAGAACCAGAAAAAGAACAGCAGAGAAAGTAGGAGTTAGTACGGAGTGTGGAGATATGATAATTCAATGCATATACAGAATATCAGGGTTACACTAAAATTAACCTATGAGAAAGCCATGTTAACATAATGAGTTTTTAGCCGTTTTTTTTTTAAAAGTTTTCCACCATATTAGCCTGGTGAATTTCTATCGGTGAACTCTTATTCCAGATTTTAGGTGTATAACAGCAGAAGGCCGCCTCACCACTTCTTTTAAGTTTAGCTCTTGGAATGATAAGCAGACCCTCATTTGAAGATCTAAGGTTACGATTTAGAGTGTAAGGTGAAAGGCATTCCTAAATATATGATGGAGCAGATTATTGAAGGCTTTATAAACCATAAGCCGTATTTTAAAGTCAATTCTAAACGGCACAGATAACAAGTGTAGTGACGCTAAGACTGGTGTGATGTGCTCAGATTTTCTTTTCCTAGTTAAGATTCTGGTAGCTCCATTCTGTACTCGTTGTAATCGATTGAGGTCTTTCTTCGGTGGTCCTGAGAGGAGTGCGTTACACTAATCTAGTCGACTAAAAACAAAAGAACAAACTCCTTTTCAGTATCTTGAAAAGTTAGAAGGGATCTAACTTTTGCTATATTTCTTAAGTGAAAAAATGCTGTCCTGGTAATCTGATTAATATGTGATTTAAAATTTAAGTCAGAGTCAATAATTACCCTAAATTCTTTACCTCTGTCTTGACTTTTAAGCCTAATGGATCAAGTTTATTTCTAATATCCTCATTATATCAATTTTTGCCAATCACTAAGATTTCTGTTTTCTCCTTATTTAGTTTCAGAAAATGACTACTCATCCACTCAGAAACACAAGTAAGACATTGGGGTCAGTGAACCAAGAGAGTCCGGGTCATCAGGCGCTATTGATAAATACAGTTGAGTGTTGTCAGCAGAGCTGTGGTGGCTCACGTTATGCCTTGAGATAATCTGACCTCATGGAAGCATGGAAATCAAAAAGAGCAGTGGACCCAGGAGACACCCCTGTGTACTACCACATAGAATATCAGATGTTGTCAAAGTATAATCACCACAACTAACAAAGAATTTTCTACCTGCTAAGTAAGACTCAGACCAATTTAAGACCCTGCCAGAGAGGCCCACCCACTGACTAAGGTGATTTCTAAGAATATTGTGATCAATGATATCAAACGCGGCATTCAGACCAAACAGGATGAGAACAGATAGATGGCCTCTGTCTGCATTTACCCGCAAATCATTTACTACTTTATCGAGTGCAGTTTCTATACTGAGATTTGTTCTAAAACCTGACTGAAACTTATCAAGAACAGCATGTCCATTAAGGTGGTCATTTAGCTGTGTAATGACGGCCTTTTCTAGGATTTTACTTAAGAAAGGCAGGTTAGAAATTGATCTAAAATTGTCGAAAACAGAGGAGTTGAGATTATTTTTCTTGAGCAGGGGTTTAACTAGAGCAGTCTTAAGACAGTCTGGGAAGACCCCCGTATCTAATGATGAGTTTACTATGTCAAGAATACTATCAATTAGTACGCCTGATACTTCTTTGAAAAAACTTGTTGGTATTGGATCAAGAACGCAGGTGGAGGGTCTCAGCTGAGAAATTATTCTATATAAATCGGGTAAATCTATCTTGGTGAAAGAATTTAATTCACTTAAAATGGGATACTGGGATTTAATAGGATGGGTTTTGGGGGATATGTACTATATTATTTCTAATATCATTAATTTTGTGATTAAAAAATAAAGCAAAAGCCTGACAAGTTTCACTGGAAATTTTTTGGAGGCATTTGTTCGGGTGACCTGGGTTTACCAAATGATCAATATACATTCTATATATAAAAATGTGCCATAGAAATAAATGCTGTAAATGTTGTTGTAGATAATATTTAAATGAAGATCAAATCTTGATATGTCCACAACAACATTTTACAGGGTGCACTTACTTTTTCACACGGCTGGGTATAACTGAATGTTCTTGAATATGTTCCTTCACATACTAAAAAACTACCAATAAGAAGATAAAGCAAGCATAGTTTAGTGAAAGAAATAATTTTTAAAGCTGATTTACACAGTGAGACTCAAAGTCTTTCAAAGGAGAAGAAGAAGTGAAGAAAGTGTTAACTGAAGGAATGCCCACGATATTTTAAGAACAGAGTTGACTATCAGGTTAAAACATATATATATATATGATGTGCTGGTGATGATATGGATAACAGTGAGCACCGTGCAATGGGTACAGTTTGGAGCTGTCGGGAAACAATCCTTTGATGAGACCACTGGGGCTAATGACAACAGCACACCACCAACACTTAGTGGAAAACCTAAGAATGTGGGAGTGATTATGCTTACAAAAACTTTTCTTCTGCTGAAAGCTTATCTAGATTACATAAAAATATGTGGGACAAAAATTTAATTTATTAGTTTTAATAGCCTCATTAGCTAAAGAAAAAACTTTAATTTAAATATTCCATTTGTTTTATGGAGTCACACAAGCATGTTTCTGAAAGGGTGCCATGAAGCCCTTTCTCTGAAAACGAGGCCTCCTACAACAGCACTTTCAGGCAACGACAACACAAATCCTAATAAAATATTTGTCATTTTTTCTTTTTCTAATGTATTTTGATAATAGCAACCAGTTCCAGTTAAAGGTAACAGGAAGTGAGAAATGAGGCCTAACCCTTTCCAAGCTTGTGTTCTTCTTAACTGGGCCAATAAAATGCCATCTAATTATCCAGGTTTTTGGAACTCCTTTAAATCTAATAGAGGGACAATTGGGGTCAAAAATTATTCAGGAAAATACAATAGCAAAAATGAGAAGATTTCAGCTTATTGGCAACATAAACAATGGCAAAATACTTCTGAGCAACCACAAAAATCCTGAAAATCAAGCCAAATTCAATTGTAGACCAATAAAGCTATTTAAAGGCACACACTTGAGAAATTATAATAAGATTGTAGATTTAAATATTTGTCTAATAGGGAAGGCATGTGAATACTGTGGTTAGACCCAGTGCCTCAAGAATCCTGCACCCATTCACCGTCTGTGTAGAGCTTGCATGTTGTCCACATGTCCACGTGGAATTTTCTCAGTAGCAGTAGGAGTTGCTGTGAGTGTGTGGATGATTGTGCTCTGTGAAGGGCTGGTTGTTCCTGATGCTGCTGGGATGGTCTCTAGCCTTAGTAATCTCGAATTGGACTGGTGTAGCATACAGTTGAGGCGAAAGGTTTCCATTAACCTCAGCTAAAAGACTTTCAAACTCCATGTCTCACAACTCCATCCTTGACAAGAATCTGCATTTCCCTGCCCTCCAATACCAGTTTCAGATTACTGGTATAAAACATATATGCAGTACAGCTGTGGCCAAAAGTTTTAAGAATGACACAAGTGATGGTTTGCACAAAGTTTGCTGCTTCAGTGTTTTTAGGTCTTTTTGTCAGATGTTTCTATGGTACACTGAAGTAGAATTACTAGCACTACATAAAGGCTTTTATTGACAATGACATGAAGTTTCTGCAAAGAGTCAATATTTGCAGTGTTGACCCTTCTTTCTTTTTCAGGACCTCTGCAATTCGGCCTGGCAGGCTGTCCATCAACTTCTGGGCCTAATCCTGACTGATGGCAGCCCATTCTTACAGAATCAATGCTTGGAGTTTGTCAGAATTTGCAGGTTTCTGTTTGTCCAGCCGCCTCTTGAGGATTGACCAGACCACAAGTTCTCACTGGGATTAAGGTCTGGGGAGTTTCCTGGCCATGACACCAAAATTTCGATGTTTTGTTTCCTGAGCCAGTTAGTTATCACTTTTGCCTTATGGTGCGGTGCTCCATCATGCTGGAAAAGGCACTATTGTTCACCAAACTGTTCCTGGATAGTTGGGAGAAGTTGTTCTCGGAGGATGTTTTGGTCCCATTCTTTATTCGTGTCCAAACTTTTGCATGCCAGTGTACGTATACTACCAGTCAAACATTTTAGAACACCTCCATTTTTTCCAGTGTTTCTTCAAATTTAATCAGTTGAAACTGTAATGAATGGCATAAAATGGTGAAAAGATAAGCAAAGGTAAACTGCCAGAAGTTGCCCATGGAAGTTTAGGTTAGCAAAAACTGAAAATAGGAAATTTCAGAATAATAGAAATGTTCCTTCTTCAGGGAACACCTAAACAAGGCTTAATTTACTTTAATTGCTACAGAAAATCTGTATTATTTATAATATTCTGATATTTCCTTTATTTTCAGTTTTTGCTAACCTAAACTTTAAATTGAAACCTCTGGCAGTTTATTGCTTGTGTTTTCGCTGTTTTAGGTCATTCATTGCATTTCAGTTGATTACATTTGAAGAGTTTAACAGTGATGATTATCCTTCTGTAAGTTTCTCCCATCTCCACAAAGGTTCCCTGGAGCTCAGCCAGAGTGACCATCAGGCTCATAATCGCCTCTCCTACCGAGGCCCTTCTCCCCTGATTGCTTGGTTTGTCCAAGTGGTCAGCTCTAGGATAAGTTGTAGTTGTTCCAGTTTCTTCTGTTTAAGAATTATGGAATTCACCGTGATCTTGGGAACCTTCAGTGCTCCAGAAGTTGCGTATAGCCTTTCCCAGATATGTGCCTCAACAAAATCTCATCTCTAAACTCTGCAGGCAATTCTTTCAACCTCAACTCTGGGACTTTCTACAGCCCAGTAAATGGCTTTTCTAACCAGTCCAATCAACTCAAATTACGACTGGTGGACTCTAAATACCTCAATGATGATCAACAGAATGCAATGCACCGGAGGCAAATTTCAAAGTGTCATAGCAAAGTTTCTGAATACAGGATGAGTCAAAATTATGTTAAAATTTGAATGGCGGAAACAATTTATTCACAAAACATAATTCATATGTGAAAGATGATTTACAGGAATGTCTCAACCTATTCGCTGTCATGTTCTACGCATGTACCATATGAGGCACATAAATTGTCCACAAAAGTTGTATACAGTGGAAACTCGGGTTGCGAGCATAATTCGTTCTGGAAACGTGCTTGTAATTCAAAGCACTCGTATATCAAAGCAAATTTCCCCATAAGAAATAATGGAAACTCAGATAATTCATTTCACAACCCATAAATATTTATATAAAATTGATTAACTCTTTCAGGGCTGATGTCGACTTTTGTCAAAAGGAGGAGTTGAAGATGGTAATTGACTGTAAGCTTTGATAAAACCAACTGCTCTGTTTTAGTTGGACACTCGTTGCTAGAAGGAAAGTTAGATTCATTGGTTCAACCGAGATTTCCTGCAGCCGTGTGAGTAGCAAGGTGCAAACAACGGCAAAAATGGCACTGACATTTGGCGAGAGATCAAAGTGAATGAGTAAAGCAAAACACTCCGTGGAAGACGTTTTGCCTGTTATCTCTGAACTGAACTCGTCGGACTCAGATTTTGACACAAGTGATTGAAAACGAATGTAAGGTTCCAGCTTCAGCTGATTGGTTCCCAGCTAATCGTTATACTGACAATGTTTGCCTGGGAGGACTGCCAGTTAACAATGATAACAGGTAGAAACCAGATTGCAATGCACTATGACTTTGACTCAGCCACTCAAAGACAGCCTGGCAGCAAGCCTGAAGCATATTCTTGGCAAACTGGCAGCCACAGCATGCAGCAACAGACGTTTTATGTTGATTTCTGTGTGAAACAATTGCTTTTCAGAAACTGTGTTTTGGAAAAAATATTCAGCCCTCAAAGAGTTAATACAAAATATAAAGTAAAAATACGTAAAAAACAAATTAACCTGCACTTTACCTTTGAAAAGAATCGTGGCTGGTGTGAGGGAAACAAGAGGGAGGAGGAGGAGGGGTGGGGGGAGGTGGGGGGTTATTGTGTAGGATGAGTTTCACTCTAACTAACGGAATCCCTGCTATCTGTCGGCTCACTGGAATCTTCTTCTTTTTTTGTGACTTTAACAAGGAGCCTCTCCAATGACAGTTGATTTTGCATGAAGAGTCACTACACTTGGACACAAAATTTAAAAAAATGCTTTACACACTGTAAGGTTTCTAAACTCTTTTGGGATTACCCCCCCCTTCCCCCCCCCCCCCAACGGGACGACACACGGAAGAGCATCTTGAAGCAAGTGCAGGCTCCCAGCTCTGTAGCAGTTCGCCATAAAAGTGAATCAGAAAAGATCGCGATCAAGCTATAAGCGACTGCTGTCGATGGGTGATACAAGGAACATTATAAACGCAAGAGCACAGTATTACTTAGCTACTAACCTGGTCATGACCCTGCCTGATTGCTGTGTCTCTGTAAAGGAGAGTGGTAGATCCCGCTACAATAAATAACCGTGCTGTTCCTGTTTCAAGCTGAATAAAGCTGGTTTTGCTAAAGTACAGAGACTCAGCCTCATGTTTTGGGGTGCATGTCAGTGTCTCGCACATTACAGCACACACACATGGTCAACATGCTATAGTAAACATTATACGTGCATACGGATGTTGACTATATGAGTGAGGAACGCCGACTGAGAACGAACATGGGAGATGATTACCCACAATCCCCATGTGACGCTCGGCGGACAAAGCGTATATGTACTACTCGTATTGCAAGACCTCGCTCGTTTATCAAGTTAAAATTTATTGATTTCAGCTCGTCTTGCAAAACGCTCGCAGACCAAGTTACTCGCAATCCAAAGTTTTACTGTATAAGTATATACATAGCAGTACGATTAGTGTTAACATAATTTTGACTCAACCTGTACTTGTGTCAATGTGTTATTTCACTTTTTTTATTATAAGTAAGTCAGCAATAGTTTCTAAAATCCTGTTTTTGCATTTTTCATTCTGTGGTATTGACTGTTGTTTGATGGAGGGAAAAATACACTGAATTGATTTTAGCAACATAACAAAATGTGCAAAAAGGGAAGGGGTCTGAATATTTTCTGAATCAATGGTATGCTGCCAAACCTGTTTAATCCAATGCAGAGTTGTGGGGGGCGGAAATCAGCATCGACTCATCAATCAGGTTAAAAGGCACATTACTCTGGGCGAATTCTTCAAAAGCCTTGGCTCACCTATGACACACAGTTAGCAGTACCACTGGCAGTTCACTGTCGAAATGCTTATGAGATCAAGGGGATTATCAGAGAAGGACAATCTCTCTACATGCAGATGACATGGTACTGTATATATCAGATCCACAAAATACTGTGCCTACAGTCCTAACAGCACTAACAGAATTTCAAAAGATTTTTGGTCTCAGAATTAATTTGAATAAAAGTGTGCTCTTTCCACTGTATTCTCAAGCACACAGTTTTAGATTGGACATCTTTCCTTTAATCATTCCAGGTCAGTTTAAATGCCTAGGGGGAAACATCACAAGTAAACATAAAGATCTTTATCAACAAATGTTTGCATTCTTTATGGAAAAAATTAAACAAGACTTGTATAGATGGTCTACCCTTCATCTCACCTTAGCTGGAAGAATTAACATTGTCAATATGAATATCCTTCCTAAGCTTCTTTTTTTATTTCCAAACATTCCAATATACATCAATAAATCATTTTTTTAAGAAATTAGATTCAACCATAACCTAATTTATTTGGAATTCAAAACATCCACGTAGACCTGGGTTCGCTTCCCGGGTCCTCCCTGCGTGGAGTTTGCATGTTCTCCCCGTGTCTGCGTGGGTTTCCTTCGGGTGCTCCGGTTTCCTCCCACAGTCCAAAGACATGCAGGTTAGGTGGATTGGCCTGTGTTGGCTGGGATTGGCTCCAGCAGACCCCCGTGACCCTGTGTTCGGGTTCAGCGGGTTGGAAAATGGATGGATGGATGAACATCCACGTATCGAAAGAGCGACCCTACAAAGACCTAAGGCAGAAAGTGGCATGGCTCTACCGAACTTTCAATTTTATTACTGAGCAACGAATATACAACCTACAAAAACCTGGACATGGATACAAATAGATGAATAGACACAGACTTGGTCCACAATAGAAATAAAATCCTGCAGCACTTCTTTATATTCCTTGCTTTGTACCCTAATAAGTACAAGTCATCGCCAATATACTAACAACCCAATTGTGCTTTACTCACTCAGAATATGGAACCAGTGTAGGAAGTATTTTAAAATAGACAAGCTTTTATCTGTGGCACCTCTGCACGAGAGCCACCCTTTTCCACCCTCTGAAACGTATGCAGTTTTTAATGTCTGGAAAACGTTCGGGATTAAATCACTTCGAGATCTGTACACAGACAACAACTTTGCATCCTACAAACAATTACACTCCAAATTTAACTTTCCAGCAACCCGTTTCTTTCACTATCTTCAAATCAGAAACTTTGTTAAACAAAACCTGCCCAAATTTCCTCACCTCCCACCTATCTCTATGCCGGAAAAAATACTGATAAGTCTTGAGGACTCAAGACAGCATATCCGTAATATGTAAAAACATTTTACAGTCCTTCCATTTCACAGATCCAACAGTACAGTGGGAACAGGATCTCTCACTCAGCATCTCAGGAAAGGAGTGGAAAGTAGCAATGCACAGAATTCACTCAAGCTCCGTATGCGTAAAGCATACAATTATTCAACTTAAAATTATATATCGTGCGCATTTGTCTTGTTTAAAATTGTCCAAAATGTTTCTAGGGCAAGATCCAAGCTGTGAACGTTGCAATCAAGTTCCAGCCTCATTGGGCCACATGTTTTGGGCCTGCACCATATTAACAACATTCTGGACCAAAATCGTTAAATGCCTATCAGACAGCCTTGGAGTCACAATCCCTCCTAATCCAATAACAGCCGTGGTTTGGTGGGCTCACAGAGTGGCTTAAAGTGGAGAAGGACAAACAAACTGTGATTGCCATTATGTCACTATTAGCACATAGACTTATTTTGCTCAACTGGAAGAATCCTAACCCACCACTCTTAAGTCAGTGGGTAACTGATGTTCTATACTATTTGAAATTGGAAAAAAAATCAAACTCTCACTTAGAGGATCTGTGCAAAACATTTCCAAAACCTGTCAGGATCTAATCAATAACATTTTAGAATAAGCATTTAAATTGAGGAAGCAGATTCTCTCCCCTCTTTTTTATTCTATTTATTTTTATTCATTCATTAATTTATCTTCTTCTTCTTTCGGCTGTTCCCGTTAGGGGAAATCCATAAACCTTCTCTTAGATCTTCCTCTTTTCCTCTTACCTGGCAGCTCTATCTTTAGCATCCTTCTCCCAATATACCCAGCATCTCTCCTCTGCACATGTCCAAACCAGCACCATCTCGCCTTTCTGACTTTGTCTCCCAACCGTCCAACTTGAGCTGACCCTCTAATGTCCTCATTTCTAATCCTGTCCATCTTCATCACACCCAATGCAAATCTTAACATCTTTAACTCTACCACCTCCAGCTCTGTCTCCTGCTTTCTGGTCAGTGCCACCATCTCCAGCCCATGTAACATAGCTGGTCTCACTACTGTCATGTAGACCTTCCCTTTCACTCTTGCTGATACCCGTCTGTTACAAATCACTCCTGACACTCTTCTCCACCCTTTCCACCCTGCCTGCACTCTCTTTTTCACTTCTCTTCCACAATCCCCATTACTCTTTACTGTTGATCTCAAGTATTTAAATTCATCCACCTTCGCCAACTCTACTCCCTGTATCCTCACCATTCCATTGACCTCCCTCTCATTCACACACATGTATTCGGTCATGGTGGTCCTACTGACCTTCATTCCTCTCCTCTCATATCTCCACCTCTTCAGGGTCTCCTCAAACCTTCTCCCTACTCTTCCCACAGATCACAATGTCATCAGCAAACATCACAGTCCATGGGGACTCCAGTCTAATCTTGTATCTATTTACTTATTTTACTACTTTAAAGTTTTACTCTGCTGGCTTAGCTCTCTTTCTCATGGGTGGGGGCTGATGTGTTTCAAACTTAGTTTTGTTAAACCTGACATGCTTGTATGGATTTTAATAAAATCAACAAAATGCAAAAAATAAACAAATAAACAAACAAATAAATAAATAAATACATAAATAAAAGCATGTGACCTAAGGCACAAAGATCTGTAAGACACTAATGCACGGACAGAAAAAAAAAATCACATATCCTTTTGTCTTCATAGATTTGCATGTTTTGTGACAGAACACGTTTGACATGTAAATGTGTTTGCAGGCACTATTCTCACTTCTACCATGCTGGTAAAGCATTTTTATAGAATTCCAAATGACAAGAAGAATTTGATCTGGTGTACCGTAGTATTTGAATAGAAGTTCAGATGGAACAAAACTAGCAGGAGTTAAATCTTTCCAGAAGAAAATTCCAGATTGAAAGAGGTGCCAAATGGGAGGCAAAGAAAGTATATATATGTATATGTATCAATATACTAATTACACGTGCAACGAGTTACCTGGAGGAGGTGGTTTTGTCTCCCATTCAGCATTCTCCATCATTTGCTTTGCCATCCTTTCTGCGTTACATTGCTCTCTTTTCTGTTGCACTAGCTGCTGAAACTCTGTTTTACACGTAGTGATTCGCCTTTGATAAGCCGACGGGCCACTCACAGGAACTACTGCAGGAACCGAAACTGTTGTTTTTCTTGTCTGAACATTTGAACCATCGGTAACCTGCAATAGAATGAGACAATCTGTGACATTAAACTCTGATTCATCAGTAAATTCATAATCATATTCAAGTTAATAATGGCAACAAACTATGTGTGGCACTGTATTGGCTTTCAAACTCAGCCCTTTAGCTTGGGGTGGAACAGTTTTTCTAGAATGAAATTAAAGCTGGAGGAGAAATTGGACAGGACGTTTTTTGAAAATAGGAATAATAAAAATCAAAAAACAATTATTTTACTAAATGTATCAGTAAAATTCATGATTAAACTGTAAACAGCAGACCCCCGTGACCCAGTAGTTAGGATATAGCGGGTTGGATAATGGATGGATGGATGGACGGATTTTGCACCATTTCTGCTGCCATATCGTATATTACTGTGAGGGACGCTGTTGTGGTTGGTGGCTGGGGTGACAGAGGTCATGACTCTAATTTTTTGTTGGCTTAAAAGGTCATCTGTCATGAGACTTCTCTGTCCAAATTCACAGATACACCTTATGTGCCTTTGTGTTTAAACTCCAAATCCTTTTTTTCTGCTTCTAATTATGACTTTGATCTTTCCAATTTTTAATTTCTTTCTTACTTAACGTCTTGATGTTGTCGCCTATTTTTGTCCTGGTTTATAACTTTTTGCTACGTCCTGACCTTGACTTTTCTCCCAATCAACCTCATTATATATCCTCCACTTACACATTACATATTACTCCACAAGAACACATTGCTTTAACACAGGTGACAAACTCCAGACCTCAAGCACTGCAGTGGCGGCAGGTTTTCATTCTAACTCTTTTCCTATCAGTGACCAGATTTCAAAGTTAATGAAGTTCTTTTCCTTCATTTTAATAGCCCTGCTTTTAAGTATTCAGTCCTCTGAATTGATTCTTTTCGTCATTAAATGGCAGCCAAACAGAAACGAGACGTGAAACGAGCCGACAGATGACCAGCTAAATTGGGGCTTCAAACTCCAACCAGTTTCTTAATGAGAAGCCAACTTTTTTCTGGTAAATAAACCTGTTATTTAATTCCACAGCTTGGTGTTACTCTCATTGTGTCACAGCACACATTTCCAAATCTGTTGATTTTTCAGTTTTTTTCTAAAAACACAGTCAAGAAGTTTTGTCGACCTGAGAGATCAACCTTACTGAGACCTTCACCTTTCTTTATTTTCAGATATTGTGTGATGGGCACAGGTAAGCTGGTCATGTGGCGGCTCATTTCGTGTCTCATTATTGTATGGCTGCTAATTAAGGAAAAAGAAACAACTAAGGGGCCTGCGTGAAGTTAATTAAAACTAAGGCAAAAGAAGTTAATTAGAGGCAAAAACTGGACACTAATTAAGAAGATGGTTAGAATAAAAACCTGCAGCCACTGCAGCCCACCAGGACGGAAGTTTGACACCCCCAG
>NC_041406.2:3968672-4003672 GCF_900747795.2 Erpetoichthys calabaricus
CTGAGTGCAGGTCCTACTCTGTTGGGCTTTTAAGCAAGGCCCCTAACCTGAACATTGCTCCAGGGACACTGTACAATAGCAGACACTGCGCTCAGCCCCCCAAAGGTCATCAAAAAAGACAATTTCCCCTTGGAGATTAATAAGTTATATCACTGTCATCAGGATCAGCATAATGTGCTTTATGTTTCTTGTCAAAATGTGGGGACACTGGAGGTTAACAACCAGGGCAGAAAACAGAAGAGTAATTTTCAAGCTGTAATTCTCTGTTTTTGAACGCCAAAAAAGGAGTTTACAGACCGTCTGGGTTGTGTTGGAGGGTTCCAAAGAGCCAAACATACTTTTCCATTCTTCATTCATGTTAGAGTCTTGTTTTGTATGCTTTCTTGCTGGAAAAAAAATAAAAGGCAATTAACATTGATGCGTAATTCAACATAATAAAATCTTTTCATAACATTTGAGACTGCATTTTGAAAATGTTCAAATGAACATTTAGCCTGTAGTTCACTTTACAGGTAAATAAATGCCTCATCTAATCAGAAAATGTTATTAGAGCTCAGTTAGTTCAATCATATATGGTCTGTTAAGAGTCTTTACAAGATACAATGAAAATGCATTTAAAAAAGCAAACAAAGAAAATATCATCAGTGAACAGGGGAGGTGAACTGTGTCACTGAAACTTGCAGCTGCTTTTTGTATACAGCCGGTTTAAGAATTCCCTACTTTAATCTGATAGAGTCCTGTAGTAAGCTGGTGAAATGCAACAGTTTAGATAGCATTCATGTGCAGTGGTCTGACAGTGGCCATGGTGATTACTACTTCATCTTGTCTATGCTTTGTCTCTTTAATACTAACAACTCTTTGTAACAAACACTATACCATACAATAATCAGGTGTCGTATAAATGCTATCTAGAGTAATTTCAAAATGTTCAGTCAATATGGTTAAAGGGAAATTCTGTGTTTGATTACTATCTATCTATCTATCTAAAATGAACGTACATTTCTTGCCACAGTGATGGAGCTTATTGAGCAGCTTGACACATAACACTAGATAAATTTGGTGACACAGATGAACAAGAACACAAAATAATCGAAAATGCTAACAAAATACATACTGTGCCGCACTTTGACTCAGTGTCAGAGATAGCTGATGCACACTGTATTTATCCAGCAGAAAACTTCAAGTATAAAATTAGTTACTAGTTGAAAAGTAATTGAAAATCTGTTAAAAAGAAATGTACTGATGTGTTCATTTATTTCTGTCCAATTACTGTATATATACACACACACCCACCAATAACAACATTTATTTACTGTATATAGCACATTTTCATACAAATGATGTAGCTCAATGTGCATATACGGCAGACGACGGATCAGCTGTTGGCTTTCTGTGATGTGTATGTCGTGCTGCACGTTGATCATTTAAAAGCCTGTACAGCAGCTGTCCTTTTGTCTCACTTCCTTGTCTCGTGGGACGTTAAAGTGTCTCCGAGATGATCACGTCTCGACCCAAGATTTTTTTTATATTATATATATTGAGAAAGAAAAAACATTATTAACTGTAATGATTATAGGTAGTTACATCACAATACCAAGGACTGTATTTTGTACTAATCATGCTGCAGAGAGCTATATGATTTATTACTTCTATATATGAGTTGTTCTTCATTTATGTAGAAAAAGAATTAAGCTTGTGCAAAGAATAAAGGACTAACTTGCATTCTTTTATGAGAAAATGCCTACCTCTTGATACTAACAGAACACCCTGTGATATTATAAATCACTTGTGACCGTTTCTGAATTCTTGCTTAAAACTATTTGAGCATATTTCTTAAAACTGTGACTGCCCTGATAACCTATTTATCTGAAAGAAGCAATGTACACATTCCAATTCAGGGAGTCGCAAGCTATTATAATTTATGTATAACCTCAAAATGAACTTCCATAAATATTTTTTTTTGTTTAACCCCTTAACCGCCCTCTGCCGGATATATCCGGCATCGTAGCTTTATTGCTGACGCCTTACTGCCGGAATTATCCGGCACATTTGCCTGTGGTTATGTGAATGCCTGGCGCGTAGTATAACTGACAGTTTGGCGTGGGTATTATTACTACGTTGTATTTCGACAACTCTGCGCTTGTATTGGCCGCTCACGTGATGTGATTCAAAAGTGAAAGCTGTGAATATGGCGAAACGTAAACTGACTTCAAGTGAGGTTTTGCAGGCGATTTTGGACAATAATTCTGATCATGATTGTAGCAGTTCTGAAGAAGATTTTAGCGACAATGATGATCAGCAACGTACGCTGCATGATACTGTGAATGACGACGCATCGGATGATGGCGATGAGTGGGTGTATCCCCAGCATCTCAACTGGACTGCTGCCCGTTATCTGAGCCAGATATGAAAGATCCAAACCGTGACCGCTTGTTCAAGCTACGTCCTTTGATTGACCATTTATTTGAGACATTTCAGCAGGTATTTCAGCAGGTAAATACTGCTTGAATAAATGTAAAGTAAAAAAACGAAAATTGTTCAGATTTCTCCTGGCATGGGGAATATTTAGGGAGTTGGCGGTTAAAAGGTTAATACACAAACTAGGTATATAGAGGGAGGCCCCACGTTAGGCTGCAGGCTGTCTGATCTGACCAGTCAGTGGCACTGAGCTGGGGGAGAGCTGCAGTCTCTTTGACTCACCAAGAATAAAGAAATTGCTTTTTACTTTAAATTGGTGTTTGTCTCCCGTTGTTTCTGACTTTCAGCGTCCACTATATATATATATATATATATGTATTATATATATATATATATATACAGTGGTGTGAAAAACTATTTGCCCCCTTCCTGATTTCTTATTCTTTTGCATGTTTGTCACACAAAATGTTTCTGATCATCAAACACATTTAACCATT
The DNA here is from genome assembly GCF_900747795.2 of Erpetoichthys calabaricus. NCBI lineage: Eukaryota > Metazoa > Chordata > Cladistia > Polypteriformes > Polypteridae > Erpetoichthys > Erpetoichthys calabaricus. The sequence goes on from NC_041406.2 coordinate 3,971,588, forward strand.
AGTCAAATATAACACAAGTAAACACAAAATGCAGTTTGTAAATGGTGGTTTTTATTATTTAGGGAGAAAAAAAATCCAGACCTACATGGCCCTGTGTGAAAAAGTAATTGCCCCCTGAACCTAATAACTGGTTGGGCCACCCTTAGCAGCAATAACTGCAATCAAGCGTTTGTGATAACTTGCAGTGAGTCTTTTACAGCGCTCTGGAGGAATTTTGGCCCACTCATCTTTGCAAAATTGTTGTAATGCAGCTTTATTTGAAGGTTTTCTAGCATGAACCACCTTTTTAAGGTCATGCCATAGCATCTCAATTGGATTCAGGTCAGGACTTTGACTAGGCCACTCCAAAGTCTTCATTTTGTTTTTCTTCAGCCATTCAGAGGTGGATTTGCTGGTGTGTTTTGGGTCATTGTCCTGTTGCAGCACCCAAGATCGCTTCAGCTTGAGTTGACGAACAGATGGCCGGACATTCTCCTTCAGGATTTTTTGGTAGACAGTAGAATTCATGGTTCCATCTATCACAGCAAGCCTTCCAGGTCCTGAAACAGCAAAACAACCCCAGACCATCACACTACCACCACCATATTTTACTGTTGGTATGATGTTCTTTTTCTGAAATGCTGTGTTCCTTTTACGCCAGATGTAACGGGACATTTGCCTTCCAAAAAGTTCAACTTTTGACTCATCAGTCCACAAGGTATTTTCCCAAAAGTCTTGGCAATCATTGAGATGTTTCTTAGCAAAATTGAGACGAGCCCTAATGTTCTTTTTGCTTAACAGTGGTTTGCGTCTTGGAAATCTGCCATGCAGGCCGTTTTTGCCCAGTCTCTTTCTTATGGTGGAGTCGTGAACACTGACCTTAATTGAGGCAAGTGAGGCCTGCAGTTCTTTAGACGTTGTCCTGGGGTCTTTTGTGACCTCTCGGATGAGTCGTCTCTGTGCTCTTGGGGTAATTTTGGTCGGCCGGCCACTCCTGGGAAGGTTCACCACTGTTCCATATTTTTGCCATTTGTGGATAATGGCTCTCACTGTGGTTCGCTGGAGTCCCATAGCTTTAGAAATGGCTTTATAACCTTTACCAGACTGATAGACTCAATTACTTCTTTTCTCATTTGTTCCTGAATTTCTTTGGATCTTGGCATGATGTCTAGCTTTTGAGGTGCTTTTGGTCTACTTCTCTGTGTCAGGCAGCTCCTATTTAAGTGATTTCTTGATTGAAACAGGTGTGGCAGTAATCAGGCCTGGGGGTGGCTACGGAAATTGAACTCAGGTGTGATACACCACAGTTAGGTCATTTTTTAACAAGGGGGCAATTACTTTTTCACACAGGGCCATGTAGGTTTGGATTTTTTTTCTCCCTAAATAATAAACACCATCATTTACAAACTGCATTTTGTGTTTACTTGTGTTATATTTGACTAATGGTTACATGTGTTTGATGATCAGAAACATTTTGTGTGACAAACATGCAAAAGAATAAGAAATCAGGAAGGGGGCAAATAGTTTTTCACACCACTGTATATATCAGTGCAATCTGCCACCCTCTGGTCCGGCATACGATTATCCTTTTTGGAGCCCTTTAGCTGCCTCCAATGCACACCCTAGGGACACACGTGCGCATGGGAGGCAGCTAAAGGGCTCCAAAAAGGATAATTCCATGCCAGCCCAAGGGGTGGCAGATTGTACCGATCCTTTCTCTTTTTCCTCTGCAGTCTGACCACAGGAAATTGTGCCTGAGCTCGATGACGTCACTTCTGGTTCCTGCCCAGCTTTAAAACCACCATGTTTTGTGTGTCTCGCCAGTTCTGATTTGGACTAATGTCTGTTAAGACCTATTGAACTACTCTTTTCTTTTTCGACAGCTTATTTCAAGTATATGGCTGGCTACCCCAAACCTTTCTGCTGTTGAATCCAAAGCAGGACTGGCATCTGGACAGGGATTGATGAAAGTCCCTTTGGTGGCCAGCATGTCACTATAAATGACAGACAGTGGGAGACTGCCTCCCATTGATCATATTGTCAATAAATACATTGGGTACCAGCACTCTTATTGGTGATATCCAGTCTCCTGGACACTCTCAGAACAGCATGGGAGTTGTGGTTCTATACAGTTACCCTGTTGGGTACTGTGGATGCTGGCAGGGTGAGCAACTGGGAGGTGAATTCCCTGCCGTAAGGAGGTTTTGCCTGACCCAGAAATGCTTCCTGGAAAGAACAGTTTGGCACCACAAGTACCTATGGGTCGGGTTTAAAAGCGAGCCCTCCATATCCATCCAGGGAGTCTTAAGTCAGGAGGAAGATCACAAAGCTTGCTTTCGAGACATGGAGGAGAGACAAGGTATTGTCTTTATTGTGAAGAAGTTTGCAGAGAGATGTTTTCTTTAAAATAAAAACATTCTTTGACTAGACTCAGACTGGTTGTGCCAGGGGTCATTTATATACAAGTATATATATTAAAAATGGCAGTGGTTCCAGTAATGACCCCTGCTGGACACCACTCTTTAACATTATCTAGTTCTGATAAGCTTCCTCGCACCATTACCCTCTGCTTCCTGTGTATGAGCCAATTCTGCACCATCTACAAACATCACCCGGAACTCTCACTTCTTTTACTTTGATGCCCAACCTCTCATGTGGCACCTTATTAAATTCTTTCTGAAAGTCAAGATAAATAATATTATATGCTCCACTTTGATCATATCTTTTTGTTGATCCCTCATAGAGTTCCAAAACATTAATAAAACTCTTCCTTCCTTATCTGAACTCATGCTGACTGTTCAGTAAACCTCCTGTTCTTGTCATGTGTTGCTCAATGTTTTCCTTAACAATTAATTCCATTAATTAACCTGTGATGCACATTAAGGTTACTGTCCTACAGCTGCTAGGATCTGACCGGTTACTCTTTTTACATAGCGGGACAATATTTGCCATTTTCCAGTCCTTCGGAATTTCCCTATTAACTTCCTAAATATATGAGTCAAGGGTTTATATATGGACTTGCTCACCTTCTTAAGCACTCAAGGATGAATATTACCTGGCCCTGGTGATTTGATCGATTTCAGCCTATTTAACCTATGTAGTAGATAGATAGATAGATACTTTATTAATCCCAATAGTACGTCTCCATCTACAATTTCCAAATCACTCAGTGCCTCCATAGTAGTCCCTGATACTACTGGGAGGTTATTCACTTCCTCATATGTGAAGACTTCAGAAAAATGCAAGTTTGGAGCATTCACTATTTCAAGGGCTGTATATTTTAATTTCCCTTTACTAATCTTAACGCTCTTTACCTCTTCCTTGACTATTCTTTTACTATAAAAAATACATACAGAATCTCTTTGATTCATCTATCGCCTTATCTTCTAAGCTCTTCTCTAACTACTTTTTAGCCTCCCTAATGTCCTTCTTAATGGCTGCTTTTATGCTCTAATTCGATTCACATTGGGAGTTATCAGTCTTATATGCCATATTCATCTTTCTTTTCCCTTTCCATCTTCTTATTAACCCACTACTGAGTATTTTTCTTTTTTAACTTCCTACTAATTCTAACTTTTGGGTTGAACCTGTCATGCAAATATTTAAATGGTTAGACAAGATGAATTTACCTCGCTTGTCTTCAGCCTCTTGCTTAGGTTTCACAAGGTCAACTTGTCGCCCAGTAATTCCCAAAGTTCCAAGGTCAATCACTCCATTTTGAGCGCTATCATGGGAATGGCTCTGATCCACAATATTAGCCTTAGCTCTGTGGGATTTGAGCATGAAATCTTTTAATGCCAGCAACTTGTCTTCTTCTGATTCTGTCATTCCCTTAAAAAGAAAATAAATGTACAGAGAATGATGACTATCATCACTGATCATGACAGAAGCATTTTTTTTTTACCTTCAAAAAACATAGTAGATCCAAAAATTATAAAAACAGAAATTCGCATGGAGGCAGAAAGTATGATCCTTCTGTCTCCAAAACATTTATTTCTTTGGAATGAAAACAAAAAAACCTAAAAGTCACATTGAATCCCTTTGATATAAGAGATGGCTTAGTATTTCAAAATCACACTTCACACAGCTCAGAAGAAATGATAAGTGAGAATATGTACATGTCTATAAAAGTATAGTTTTTAAAAACTATATAATGACCTTATGATTCAGTGTCAACAAATACTACATTGTTCATATGCATATTTGGAAAATTATTAATTTTTTTAATAAACCTCGATAAAAACATTATATGTGCAGTGAGTTATATCTCATTTTTATCATCCACTTTCTTAACCTGCTTTTCCATGGCAGGGTCAAGGGTAAGCAGGAGCCTATCCCAGCAAAAATTGGGCTCAAGGCATGGAGGACACCGGGTGCACATACATCCACACACAAACGCATGCACACACACACACACACACACACATTGTGGGGTTAATTTAGGAACACCAATCCACCTAATCTGCATGTGTTTGGACTGTGGGGAAAAATGTGGAACATCTGGAGGAAACCCATGTAGATATGGGGGAGTACAGGCAAGCTCCACACAGAGAACACTCGGGACAAGAACTCCAGTCTCCTTAGTGTGAGGCAGCAGCACTACAGTCTGCACCATCATGGCATCCTTTCTGGAACATAATTATACGAATATCTATTAGCATAAACGTGGCACAATGGTCATTAAGGGTGCTCATACTTACTGGGTTGCTGTCAGAAGAGGAGGTTTATTTTTATATATCCAGAATGAACTAGAGGACCTTATTGAATCTTGCCTATGAATTAGCATTGCATAGGTTTAGCAACTATAATTCAGTATTCCTCAATTTTTACTCTTTCATCCAAAAGATGTACATTATGGGTTAGCATTAATGGTGACTTTTCCTCGACTCCATATGAGTAAGTGTGGATGTCTGAACAAAAATGCAGTGGACTCGCTTCCTGTCTATAGTTGCTTCTTGCCTTGTGCCAAATAATGTCTGAGTAAATTCTGGCCTCTTGTGACACTGAAAAGCTGGTTTAAATTTGAACAGATGGAAGTTTAAAATAGCACAATCAAACTGCTTGAATTGTTATTTAGTGGCCAGCCTACATCCTGCCTTCAGAGATCCTGGGCTCTGTATCATAATAAATCTAAAAAATAGGACATTTCTATTATTAACTGAATACTTAAAATACATGCTGCGTACAAAAAGTCTTCACCCTGGATGGACGTTTTCATGTTTTATTGTTATATGACATTGAATCTCAGTGAATTTAATTTGCCTTGTTTGACATTGATCAACAGAAAAAAAGACTCCTTAAAGTCAAAGTAAAAACATATCTCTACAAAGTGGTCAGAATTTATTACAAATATGAAACACAAAATAACTGACTGCATAATTTTGTTTTTGTTGCTTTTTGCTTTGTCTTCCCTGGCCATCGGACCTTACTTTTATTCTATGTTAATTAGTATTGCCTAATTTTATTTTTTATATTTTGTCTTTTTTTCTCTTTCTTCATCATGTAAAGCACTTTGACCTACATCATTTGTAAGAAAATGTGCTATAGAGATAAATTTTGTTGTTGTTGTATAAGTGTTCACCCCCTCGGGTCATTATTTAGGAGATGGCAGCCATGCTAGCCTTGAGTCCGTCTGCGCAGGTGTCTCTCTCTCTCTCTATAAGCTCAGCCATTTTTTCCTCATTCTTCTTTGCAAAACGGCTCAAGCTCAGTTAGGTTGCATTGGAATTGTGATCAGCCTTTGTCAAGTTCAGACACAAATTCTCCACTAGACTAAGATATGGATTCTTACTCAGCCCCTCGACAAAATTAACATAGTTGATATTAAGCCATTCCATTATAGCTCTGGTTTTATACTCGGGCTTAACCACTCTCTTGTTGGAAACCAAATCCTCGCAGAGGTTCTTACAGATTTTATCAGGTTGAAAGCATTTTGCTACATGACGTTCCCTCGCTACCTTCACAACACTTCCAGGGCATGCTACACAGCAGAGAAGAATCCAGACTGCCTGATGCTGCCACCACCACCATGTTTCACAGCACTTAGTCTCAAGCTCAATTTTAGGTCTCACCAGACCACAGAACCTTCCTCCAGCTGACTTGAGAGTCGACCTGCCAAGGTGTCCTGTGTGTTTTTTCTTTTGACCCCTCTCCCATAAATCTGCGACTGGAGAAGCACTCAGACAACAGTTGTCATCTGCATAGTCTTGCCAATCTCAACGACACTTGCCTGTAACTCCTTCACAGTTCTCAGAGGTCTCTTAGTGGCCTCCTTCATTCATCTTCTTCAGTTTGTCGTGGATGGCCTGCTCTAGTAAGATTTATAGCTGCAGCATGTTCTTTCCATTTTTATCTTGATTGATTTAACTGCTTATTCAGTGTCTAATATTTTTTGGTGTCTCTGTCCAGACTTGTGTTTTTAATGGAATTACTTGGTGTGTTCTTTTGTTTTCATTGTGTAGGTCAGTCTACCATGCTGATTCGGCACAAACTGGACCTCCCACCTACAGGAGTGTTTAGACTACAATAAAGGTGAAACCCAAGACAGGAGATCTCCTCTGTACTAATGATGTGATGTCTAAAGCCAACAGGCTTCCCCAGGGATGATTTAGGTGTGTCACATGGAAGGGAGTGAATATTTATGCCATCAAATATTTTGTGTTTAATATATGTAATTAAGTTAGACCACTTTCCAGAGATTTGTTTTTGCTTGTCCTGTTCATCAGTGTCAAAAAATCCAAATTAAATTAAATCCATTGTGATTCTATGTTCTGGAAAAAGATGATCCACTGTGGCAACCCGTAATGGGGGTAAGAAGAAGAAGAAGAAACAGAAGAAGAAAGAGAAAGATAAGAAGATGAGGAAGAAGAAGAAAGAGAAGAAGGAAGAAGGAGAAGAAGAGGAAAGAAGGAGAAAGAGAAAGAGAAGAAGAAGAGGAAGAAGGAGAAAGAGAAGGAGAAGAAGAAAGTGAAGAAGGAGAAGAAGAAAGTGAAGAAGGACAAGAGGAAGAAAGAGAGGAAGAGGAAGAAGGAGAAAAAAAAAGAAGGAGAAGCAGAAGGAGAAAGAGGAGAAAAAGAAAGAACAAGAAAGAGAAGAAGAAGAAGAAGAATCAGAAAAAGTGATTCAGTGTTTTAAATCAATAAAATGTGTACATATTCTTAAAGGCCCTATACGTTTTCAATATTACAGTTATGACTCTACCTCCAATATCTTAATAGCAACATTAATAATTCATTACATGTATATAGCGCTTTTCTCAGTACTCAAAGCGCTTTCCACACAGGGAGGAACTGGGAAGCGAACCCACGATCTTACACAGTCTCCTTACTGCAAAGCAGCACCACTACCACTGTGCCACCTGTGAGGACAATTAATTATGTATGGTCCCTTAAATGAAAGAAAAAAATCCTTTTTTGACTTGAATAAAAGCCAAGAGGAATACACATCTGCTTCTTTGAATTATCCATAAATTATACTTGAAGCACTACAAAGCTTAGATAGATAACATTAATATTAGTGCTTTATTATTACATGAAACCTGCTAATCTCTTTTTCAACTACCTCATGTATAACGTCAGCAAGCAGTTATGCTGTTACTGCTCATCGGACACGCACAGTACAACCAACAAGCATTAATCCTCCAGTATGCTAAATGATTTTGAAATGAAACATGCAGTCTGTCACTCTGACTTGTTAAACAAGTAAATACGCACAAGGCCACGAGTCTGGACAGCATGGCTGGTCATGTGTAGACCAGCTGGATGCAGTCTTTATGGACAGCTTTAAAGTTACCTTACTTTAGTCTGCTCTAATATTCTACTTTAAGGAAATGAGAAATATTTGAGTGCCCAAGAAATATAGGATAACATAATTTACAATCTGCTGCTTAGTGGCACCAGCTACAGTGAAGTACTTTCAGAGGTTGGTGATGGCATACATTGGCTCCAACTGTAGGAGTATTTAATCTCAGTTTTTTGTTATTTGTGTATGTGGAAGCATTGATGTGAATAGTAAATTGTAGCTGACTTGAGCTGCACTAAGCTAACTAAAATCTAACAATGCTGAAATATGATATCCCTGATGTTCAAATCTCTGTTCCTACTGTAAAACCTTAAAATCGATTACTTCTGTGTCTTCTGAAGAGAAGCAATGGGAAAATAAAGTAAAAATCAGATGCTGGAGGTTATTTTGTTTGGTAAGGATATACAGTACTACTTAGGGTTTAATGCTGTAGATGGTGCAGGATCAGCAAATGAAAAAAAATAATTTAAAAGGGCAACATAGGCTCATTGCAGTTAATATCTGCAGCTGGTATCTTAAAAGAAAAAAAAGTCAAACAGATTAAGGCCACAAACAATGACTTTATGACTTAGTTCATTCTTTTTGGAATGTATATTATAAATGGCAGAAAAATAAAATCTCTCCGGCCACTTTCTTAGGTACACTTTGCTAGTACTGCGTTGGACCTCCTTTTGCCCTCAGAACTGCTGTACAGGTGCTTTGAACATTCGTCTGGGATTTTGGTCCATATTGACATGATAGCATCACACAGTTGCTGCAGGTTTGTCGGCTACACAACCATGATGCGAATCTCCTGTTTCACCACATCCCAAAGATGCTCTACTGGACGAGACCTGGTGACTGTGGAGGCCATTTGAGTACAGTGAACTCATTTTCATGTTCAAGAAACCATATGGGAATGATCTGAGCTTTGTGACATGGCGAGTTATACTGCTGGAAGGAGCCATCAGAAGATAGCAGTCGTAAAGAGATAGACATGGACAGCAACAATACTCCGGTAGGCTATGGCATTTAAACAATGCTCAAGTGGTACTAAAGGGCCCAAAGTGTGCCAAGAAAATATCTCCCACACCATTACACAACCAGCAAAAGCCTGAAACGTTGATACAAGGTAGGATGGATCCATGCTTTCATGTTGTTGGCCCTACATTCGAATGTCACAGCAGAAGTCGAGACTCACCAGACCAGGCAAAGTTTTTCCAATCTTCTATTGTGCAATTCTGGTGAGCCCGTGTGAGTTGTAGACTCAGTTGCCTGTTCTTAGCCGACAGGAATGTCACTCAGTGTGGTCTCCTGCTGCTGTAGCTCACCTGCTTCAAGGTTTGACATATTGTGCATTCAGACATGCTCTTCTGCATACCTCGGTTGTAACAAGTGATTATTTCTGAAATACTCACACCAGCCCATCTGGCACCAACAACCATGCCACGATCAAAGTCACTTAAATCCCCTTTCCGATGCTCGGTTTGAACTTCAGCAGGACATTTTGACAATGTCTACATGCTGAAATCCACTGAGTTGCTGTCATGTGATTGGCCGATTAGATCTTTGCGTTAACAAGAAGTTGAACAGGTGTACCTAATAAATTGGCCGATGATTTCACCACTTGTTTTTTATTAAGTCCAAAACAGCCTTTGCATAAAATAAAACACACGTGATATACCTGAGAAAGCAGCTTTTTTAACAGCTGGGCAATAGCCGGGTCCTCTGGATGAGGGCATTCTGGTATTGTCCCTATTCGCTTCTTCTGCCGCAAGTGCAAATGTCTGAAAAGGCTGGTAATATCCTTTGACCTCAGAACATAGTCAAAAATGGACCTGCTGACTGGTTCCTTAAGGACACTCAGTAGAACAATTTCTTTGTCAATCTAAAGAACAGAACAAATAGTTGTAGAAGTTATCCAAAATATTCACGGTAACATCATAAACATACAGAGAGCAAAGAAAAATGTATACAGGGTAACAATGTAAATATATTGTAAAGTGCAAATTAAAAAAAAAATTGATACATCATTAAGACCAACTATTCAAATGAAATCACAAAACATAAAAACCAAAAACTTTTTGAAAATAAATGCAACAGAGGGAAGCAGGTAATAATATTGATGTACAGCATTCCGAGACTTGGCTAGTGGGTTTACAAGCTGGAACATGTTTAACTTTTCTAGTCACTGCATCAACAAGTTTGTTATCACAATTTTGTTTCCTACATATTTTTGTAATAAGTGACTCCTATTAGTGCTGGGAGGTATACCGGTTCATAATGAAAACCGTTTTTTATTTTTATGATGATATGGATTTTTCTTATACTGCAACACCGGTTTAAATAGCCTAAACAACGTTTGGAACGTGGCGCAGCTGGAAACTATTTAAGAGGGGACCTTTTTCACTGCTACACCGCTAAACACGCATGCAATGGAGTACATGCGTTAGTGGGGGTATTGAGCGGTGAAAATGGACAGAGAACATTCAGAAACTGAAGCTGTAGCAGACAATAAAGTTGAACACGATGACACAAAAGAAGTTTTGCCGAAAAAAGGAGCCGTGTCTGTTGTCTGGAGATACTTTGGTTTTAAAAGGTTTGATGTGGACCAAACAACTATTTACTGCAAATGCTGTTGAGCTAAAGCTGTCAACACGAGCAATTTGCAGCTGTACCACCTTAGTTGCAAACGTGCTTTGAAGTGCCATGAATGTATGGAACTAAGATTGGCACCCTACATGTCCTCAGGTAAAACTGAAAAAGCTAGAGGACGCTCAAGTCAGACGTCACTTGTAGATGCGTTTGCTAGAGGTACTGCCTATGACAAAAAAAGCAAGAGGTGGATCGAGATAACCAACGCCATTACAATCCATATAGCTAACGTGTCATTGGACAGAGATTGTTAACATTAACAGAAAGTGTAGTTGGTCTACAAAAAATATTTACTATTTATTTCTTTTCTAAGACATGTTCGATGCAATACAACTTTTGACAAGCACCTCTGGATATTTTACTAAGTCTAAATGCTTCTTTGGATGGTTGAAAATATGTTGTCAAAATTATAGTTTAAGTTGTTTGCAAAATTTGCTCAGTAAAAAGGTTCTATATTTTGACTGCAACTATCATGCAATGTGATTCCTTCTCTACATTAGTGCCACCCCCTTGAAAACTATCTTTTTATGGGGCCATGCAAACCTGCATTAATACTTGTGTGCACATTAAAATGTTTTTTTTGTAGAATGTATAATTCTCACGACAGTAGAATAGGTTATTCTTAGCCAGTCTACTGCAGTAATTGCACTGGAAAATGTGGTTAACATCCACTCATGCATGGGGAAAAAAATACCATCAAATTCCGTGAAACCGGGATAATTTTGAAAAATACCGTGATATAGAATTTTGGTCATACCGCCCAGCACTAAGTCCTATTCAAAAGTAACAGAGTCGATAGAATGTAATTACATACATTAACACTAGAATCCTTGAAGCCTACGAAAAAAGTTGTAATCCTGGGCCACCTTAAATTCCTTTGCACCTCTCCTTTAGCATGTTTTGTTTTGCAAATGTGTCATTCAGCACAAGCAGCAGGCAGCCTGCTATCTCATCTCCCACTGACACAGCTCAAGTTGGACAAAAAGTTCTCCCAGTTCAAGTGTGTTTATCTGGGTGTGAGGTGCCTATTGTTGTACAGGGTAAATAATATATTGTTATTTGGAATACATGCATTTCATGTGTGTTCCGTGTCTACAACAATCTGTGTAAATGTAGGATGAAATGCGAGGCAGGATTTGTTGAACATATAACTAAAAAACAAACGTTTTTCATATTTTCATAATAATTGACAAAATGTAGACATGAAGTGTATAATGCATGAAGTCCAAATACAGTATCAAATAAATACTTTCACACAAGGCACAAGTATAACAAAACAAGTGCGCTTTTATTCAAGAACATAACCGAAGAAAAGGAAATCGGGTTAGAGTAAGATGCTGACACAACCGCTTGGCTGGTGCAGAGGTAAGAACTGCTTACTCATAACCAAGAGGTTGCAGGTTTGATTCCGGCTTCTTCTGAGATTTACCGTTTTGAGCAGTGAACTGCTCTTATTGTTACTATAAATAAAACCATGCATTTGATTTGAGTCTGTAACAGCCAGGGTAAATGTATGGTACTTGTAAAGGTTAGCGTTTTCTTTAATTCAGTTTTATTCTCTCAGTCACATTCACGCCTCCCTCTTACCTGACACTGCTGTTTTCAAATAAAGACGTGCTGTAACAGAGGTGAACTCAGATGACGACGAGGGTTCTACATCGGAGAAAGAGAACAGAAGCCCTCCCCACAAGAAATGTCCACTCACAGATAAGAACAATGCAGCTGCACAGGGGTAAAGGTGAAAGACGGCACCGTTTGGATGCAGCAAGAGGTCGGGCGTCAACCTGCCAGTGAATCTGCCACATGCATGTCCTTCAAAGAAACAGAAGGGCCTACAGAGCTTGCCAATATATCGTGCAAACTTCCGTTTTTGATTATGTTTTTTGATGGTCTTTATATGAAAAACATTTATATATTACTTATATAAAAGTAAGATCGAATGTTATTTACCCTGATTTATTTACTAATCTTCCTACAGCATAAAGTCAAAGTAGACTGCAGAGCTTCCTGTGTTTGACCGACATGGGCATGCTCACTAAGTACATGTGAAATGCCACTCCTTATTCAGGAAAAGATCATTTACGTAAAGTGTGCTGACAGCTTCCACCTGCGGCTATAGACACCTCAGTACACGAGTAATGGTATAGAGAATGCAGTCAGACTTCTTTTTTGGCACAACACTGTCAGCATGTCACTACCAGATCTAAACACTAGTGTGGAGAATGACCTTAGCTGCAGGTGGAAGCTGCCATCTAAAAAGATGTGGCTATCTCAGTAGGTGCTTTCAATTTATGAATACATCTAAATATAAACTTATAAAAGTATAATGTATTGACATAATAATATGGGACAAACAATTATTAGCGATTTATTTTGCAAACCTGTTTTTGACAGAACCAAGCACAAGTCAGAAATCAAATCCATGCAGGATAGCAGCCCATCACAGGACATGCTAACTCAATCAGTACAAATTTAGAGTCTCCAATTAACGCAACACAAAAGTTTTCATTACACAGGTATTTACTCAGAGAAGGCAGAAAGTGCAAACTCCAATAAGAGAGGGACTGACATGGCAACCAAAGCCAGGTTCTAGGCCCTTAGAGGCTACAATCTGACTTTACAATACTCACAATTATACAGATATCATAAGTAACATTAATACAATATTAATATAAAAATTGCAAAACAGATTTTTGGTTAGGAACCAATTAAAGGTGCTAACTGAAGTACTAAAATAGGAAATTTTGAGAAGCCTGAGCAATGGATGACATATTGAATCTGGGACTCAATCTGCAAGGCAGTAAAGCTAATCACTACACTATGTTGTCACACATAATGACTAAATGCATTATTTAAATCTGTATTTACAAAATAATATTAAACTAGCCGTCCCCCGCAGCTCCGCCTGCACAGTAGTGAAAGAGGACAGTGAGGAGGGCCCTGTCTGGCTCCCCACTCCTGACATCACGCTTACCCCTCCCCTCAGTCACTGCGTCTCTCACAGATTAGCATGAATATATCACTCCTGCAAGTGGACTAGGATTCTTAACGCGACGAGAGATGTCGCAAAATCAACCGGAATGTTGAAGCAAATTATTGAGAAAAATATAAATCCATTAAGTAGTTCTCTCGTGAAATGCAGACAGACAGAGATTGGATTTTATATTTATTATATATATACATACATATACACACACAAATATATATATATATATATATATATATATATATATATATATATATATATGTAAAAAAATATATATATAATATACCCTAAGTTCTTGTCTATAAGCCGTGGCTTATCTAAGGAAAAAAGTTGTGAAAATGAAAAAATAGAATATCGGCTTATACATAAATCCGGCTTATACAGTAATCCCTCCTCCATCGCGGGGGTTGCGTTCCAGAGCCACCCGCGAAATAAGAAAATCCGCGAAGTAGAAACCATATGTTTATATGGTTATTTTTATATTGTCATGTTTGGGTCACAGATTTGCGCAGAAACACAGGCGGTTGTAGAGAGACAGGAACATTATTCAAACACTGCAAACAAACATTTGTCTCTTTTTCAAAAGTTTAAACTGCGCTCCATGACAAGACAGAGATGACAGTTCTGTCTCACAATTAAAAGAATGCAAACATATCTTCCTCTTCAAAGGTGTGTGTGTCAGGAGCACAGAATGTCACATACATAGAGAAAACAATCTCTAGCAAACAAATCAGTGGTGCTGTTTGGCTTTTAGGTATGCGAAGCACCGCGGCACAAAGCTGTTGAAGGCGGCAGCTCACACCCCCTCTGTCAGGAGCAGACAAAAAGAGAGAGAGAGACAGAGACAGAGACAGAGTTTGTTTTTCAGTCAAAAATCAATACGTGCCCTTCGAGCTTTTAAGTATGCGAAGCACTGTGCAGCATGTCTTTTCAGGAATCAGCTTTACAAAAGATAGCAACGTGAAGATAATCTTTCAGCATTTTTAGACGAGCGTCCGTATCGTCTAGGTGTGCGAACAGCCCCCCTGCTCAATCCTCATGCGTCAGGATCACAGATAGTCAGCGCAAGAGTGAGAGAAAAGTAAGCAATCTAGCTTCTCAGCCATCTGCCAATAGCGTCCCTTGTATGAAATCAACTGGGCAAACCAACTGAGGAAGCATGTACCAGAAATTAAAAGACCCATTGTCCGCAGAAATCCGCGAACCAGCAAAAAATCCGCGATATATATTTAAATATGCTTACATATAAAATCACAATTTAAATGACCTCTACGCGCGCGTGTTGACTCGGCAACGCCCAGAGCAGAAAGAACGCGCTCCGGCTGCTCCAACCGCGCCATGCGGGGAGTGAGAGAGACGCCAATATCTCACACTCCTCCCCCCCCTTAAAGAAATTAAATGGGTGCGAGTGAGACCACTGACCTCCCTCCCTTCTATTAGTTATAGGTTATAGTACGTTCGGCTTATCCATGAGTCCGGCTTATCTATGATACGATTTTATTTTAAAAATTCGTATGATTTTTGGTCTCCGGCTTATAGACAAGAACCTAGGGTATATATATATATATATATATATATATATATATATATATATATATATATATATATATAAATATATATAATATATATATAAATATATATAATATATATATATATATATTATATATTACATATATACATATTATATATGTATATATATAACACATATATACAGTGCATCCGGAAAGTATTCACAGCGCATCACTTTTTCCACATTTTGTTATGTGACAGCCTTATTCCAAAATGGATTAAATTCATTTTTTTCCTCAGCATTCTACACACAACACCCCATAATGACAACGTGAAAAAAGTTTACTTGAGATTTTTGCAAATTTATTAAAAAAAAAAAAAAAAACTGAGAAATCCCATGTACATAAGTATTCACAGCCTTTGCTCAATACTTTGTCGATGCCCCTTTGGCAGCAGTTACAGTCTCAAGTCTTTTTGAATATGATGCCACAAGCTTGGCACACCTATCCTTGGCTAGTTTCGCCCATTCCTCTTTGCAGCACCTCTCAAGCTCCATCAGGTTGGATGGGAAGCGTCGGTGCACAGCCATTTTAAGATCTCTCCAGAGATGTTCAATCAGATTCAAGTCTGGGCTCTGGCTGGGCCACTCAAGGACATTCACAGAGTTGTCCTGAAGCCACTCCTTTGATATCTTGGCTGTGTGCTTAGGCTCGCTGTCCTGCTGAAAGATGAACCGTTGCCCCAGTCTGAGGTCAAGAGCACTCTGGAGCAGGTTTTCATCCAGGATGTCTCTGTACATTGCTGCAGTCATCTTTAACTTTATCCTGACTAGTCTCCCAGTTCCTGCCACTGAAAAACATCCCCACAGCATGATGCTGCCACCACCATGCTTCACTGTAGGGATGGTATTGGCCTGGTGATGAGCAGTGTCTGGTTTCCGCCAAACGTGACGCCAGGCATTCACACCAAAGAGTTCAATCTTTGTCTCATCAGACCAGAGAATTTTCTTTCTCATGGTCTGAGAGTCCTTCAGGTGCCTTTTGGCAAACTCCAGGCGGGCTGCCATGTGCCTTTTACTAAGGAGTGGCTTTTGTCTGGCCACTCTACCATACAGGCCTGATTGGTGGATTGCTGCAGAGATGGTTGTCCTTCTGGAAGGTTCTCCTCTCTCCACAGAGGACCTCTGGAGCTCTGACAGAGTGACCATCGGGTTCTTGGTCACCTCCCTGACTAAGGCCCTTCTCCCCTGATCGCTAAGTTTAGATGGCCGGCCAGCTCTAGGAAGAGTCCTGGTGGTTTTGAACTTCTTCCACTTACGGATGATGGAGGCCACTGTGCTCATTGGGACCTTCAAAGCAGCAGAAATTTTTCTGTAACCTTCCCCAGATTTGTGTCTCAAGACAATCCTGTCTCGGAGGTCTACAGACAATTCCTTTGACTTCATGCTTGGTTTGTGCTCTGACATGAACTGTCAACTGTGGGACCTTATATAGACAGGTGTGTGCCTTTCCAAATCATGTCCAGTCAACTGAATTTACCACAGGTGGACTCCAATGAAGCTGCAGAAACATCTCAAGGATGATCAGGAGAAACAGGATTCATCTGAGCTCAATTTTGAGCTTCATGGCAAAGGCTGTGAATACTTATGTACATGTGCTTTCTCAATTTTTTTATTTTTAATAAATTTGCAAAAATCTCAAGTAAACTTTTTTCACGTTGTCATTATGGGGTGTTGTGTGTAGAATTCTGAGGAAAAAAATGAATTTAATCCATTTTGGAATAAGGCTGTAAAATAACAAAATATGGAAAAAGTGATGTGCTGTGAATACTTTCCGGATGCACTGTATATATATATATGGTGTTTTCAGCAGAAGGGTGTCAACATGCCTGAGGCTCCTTTATACAAATGGTAATATGCCTGTATAGCGCCTCACTGGGACTGCCAAGTCAGACGTTTATCTTTCTTTTCAGTCATTCTGGTGTGTGTATATACATTTATTTATCTATTGATATAGTCATTTAAAAAGCTTCTGTAAAAAAAAAAAAAAAAAAAAAAAAATTTCAGCAAAAGAGAAATAAAGTTTATTCGTTCAATCTATCTAACCACCAAAATACCACTGTCTGACTTACCTGAAAAACCTCAGAACATAATTTACAACACTATCTAACCTTAGAAGGCAATTTAAGTTTTATTCAATTTCTAGTAATAACAAGATGTATTTATCAATAAGATTAACTGAAAACTAATTTCCTAGAAGAGTCAAAAAATGCTGAAGTGAATTTGGTCTATGGGACGATTCCAGAAATAAATTTTTATTTTGTATGATAGCAAATCATATCTGCTTTCTCTGTCACATTTCTGATGGTTCATGCTGTTAACAGCTTTAAAAAGTAAAAGTAGTTTAAATGCATTATATTTTCATATGAAGAAAAACAAAAAAGTCCATTATATCACACACACTAGCCATTCCCTGCGGCTCTGCCTAGTGTAGTAGAGAAACAGGACAAACTTTAAAAATCAATAAAACAAAAAGGTATCACTAGCTAAGCGGAGGTAAGTTACGCTTCAAAACGCAGAGGTAGACCGACTCCCCACTCCTGAGGCCCCGCCTCCCCCTCCCCTCGGCCCACTGTGTGTCTCTTGGATTAGCCAGAATATATCAATCTCGCAAGCAAACTATGATTCTTAGAGTGATGACAGAAGTCGCAAAATCAACCGGAATGTTCAAGCAAATTGTAGAAAAAAACTCGATCTAAATCCGTTAAAGTAGTTCTCTGGTGAAGAACGGAGAGACAGACAGACAGACGTTGGATTTTATATATATATATATATATATATATATATATATATATAGATGTATTTTACCTGTATTATAGGCTGTGAAATAAATGGATCCAAATATGGCATCAGTTTGCAGTAAACATCGGCTATATTTAGGTGAACAGCAACCACGGTAATAAATCCCACAGCTCCATAACGAATCCAGAGGTTGGGATGACAAAGAAAAGGAGCTAAAAGATATATTAAAAGTAAATTAATATCTGGTCTTTAACTTTGCTTTAACAAACCAATAACAGCAGTGATCTGCTAAATAAGCATAAGGAGCACCAAGCTCATAACGCATTTCAATAATATACTTATTTTACTCTGAACCGAAATTCAAATTAAAAACACACATACCAATATCACTGACAAATTCATAAATGTGTGGCTTTTGTAGAAGTCCCAGTTGACACATACAGGTTAGGGCATTAAGGGCTTTGTAGATGACAAATTCTTCAGCATCGCTTAAACCTTGCTGCAGGAGAGGTTTCAAGATGGAAGAGCTCTGCCAACCAACATATGCTGCAACACCTAAATGGCAAGATACACAACTTAGATTGAACTCTTCTACATTTAAATAACATTAACATGACTTTAAATTCTGCTCAATCCCACAATGCAAAAGTTAGAATCACCCTAACAAGGATCTCTTTGAGAATGTTTAACAGGGAGAAACAGTGCAAGCTCCACACTGAAAATGTTGATCCATGAGGTCAGAGTGGTAGCCATAAGATACAATGCAAAGCATCCACTGATTACAGGAAACTACATTTTTTTTAGCTGTGATGTTTCAATATTTTTTATTTGCTATTACAACGGTTGTCAAACCTGCTGCAGTAGACTGCTGAAATGTCTACATAAAAACTTCAAGCCATGCTGTCCACTCAAAAGCCGAGTTGGCTACTAAAATGACATACACAGATCGTTGAAATGTGACAGCTAATGTGTCATGCATGTGTCCTTGGAGTTCAATGAAAGTGAAGGACACTCATCTAGCTTGGATTTTGCCTCTAGTTGTAGGGGCAGTGACTATACGGACTGCTTTCTGTTAAATATATAAAAAGCTAACAAGTAAATAAAAAAGGGCTGTACATAGTATAACTCCAAATCAGAAAAAGCTGGGACAGTATGTAAAATGCAAATAAAAAAATGCAGTGTTCTTAAATTTACTTTGACTTTTATTTCAATGCAGAGAGTACGAATCCAAAATATTTCATGTTCTGTCTGGTCAACTTCATTTCATTTGTTAATATACATTGTGGTGGAAGGCCAGGACGCTCCAACCAAGGAAGGACCAGGGGAAGAAGCATTTCTGGAGCATTACCTTCCCCAGGGCAGTAGATGGCAGCCCCCCTTTAGGGGCTTGTGGCCACCACAAGGGAGCGCCTGGGAAACTGTTGAGTCCTTTGATGCAGCACTACCGCCACACCCAGAAGTAGGTCAACGAGCAACTGGAGCAGTTCTGGGTGTCTTATAAAAGGAGCCAGCAGCTGCTGTTCTGAGAGCCAGAGCTAGGTGGGAGAAGATGAAGCTCGTCAGGAGTAGTGGAGTGGGGTGGAGAGAAGAAGAAGAAGAAGAAGAAGAACAAGAAGAAGAAGAAGAAGAACAAGAAGAAGAAGAAGAAGAACAAGAAGAAGAAGAAGAACAAGAACAAGAACAAGAACAAGAACAAGAACAAGAACAAGAACAAGAACAAGAACAAGAACAAGAACAAGAAGAAGAAGAAGAAGAAGAAGAAGAAGAAGAAGAAGAAGAAGAAGAAGAAGAAGAAGAAGAAGAAGAAGAAGAAGAAGAAGAAGAAGAAGAAGAAGAAGAAGAAGAAGAAGAAGAAGAAGAAGAAGAAGAAGAAGAAGAAGAAGAAGAAGAAGAAGAAGAGGAGGAGGAGGAGGAGGAGGAGGAGGAGGAGGAGGTTGTGTACTGCACTGTGCTATACCTATGGGAAATGGGTGATGGCATTTCCCACAGAAAGAAAACAGAGAATAAACACTGTGTGTGCTTGCACTGGTGTCTGGCATCTGTCTGTGTCGGGTTGGGGTGGCTGGAGCCCCCCGGTATTCCACAACATTCATACAATAAGTACTGGTAATATTACATATCTCTTCTAGATATTTCTCTTCTGGTTCGTCCTGCTTCCACTTCAAAACCGGTCCTGCCCACATGCAGCCGACACAGCATTTCTCGATTCCTATTCGTCCTCTTCAATGTCATGCACCGAGTGAGTGAGTATATGAGTGTCATATATCCAAGAATTACTCGAGGTGCTGCCACAACGGTAAAGTAGCTTTCCCACCTTTGCGGGAGCCACTTGTGTCTTTACAACAGCTTCTTACACAGCAAACATCAGAAGCTAAAAATTATCGTGAACACATTTGAGAATACAACTCTTCTCTAGCGTTTGCTTCCATGGGTGCACAGATAACTCAACCTCCTGGCCACGGACCATACTGTTTTAAAATACACAGGCAAATTATCACTAAATCTCTCCACTATACGCTAACACTTCTATCTCTCCAGGATATGGACAGTTGTATGTTTTTGACACAGTGCAAGCTACTGAAGTACGCTTACAAAATAAAGCAAACTCTGCATGCAGCGAAAATTTACTTCTCCAGCGAGATTCCATGTTCAGAACCATCAACCTCTTCACTAAATCATACAAACACATGCATGAAATCGCTCAGTCCAATCCAACAGCATCTGTACAAATGGTTTTCAAGGAAACCCCTAGGCAGGATTTACGACGATACAATGCCCTGACATGTCACACCGATGTTGCAGCGATTTTCGTCGGAGAAGATGGTGAAACGCCTGCCGAAAGGGACATTTGCATCTATCCCATAGGCAACACCTGTAAACAGATTTCCACGCTCAATATGAACTGCGATCCTATGGTTTACCCACTTTTATTCCCTTACGGAGACATTGGCTGGCAAAAAAATTTACAACATGTTCCTGATAAAAGAACCGCCAAGCGAATAAGGCTTACTCAATGCCAATTTTACGCATACGGATTAGCAATGAGGAATACATTTAGTATTTTGCACTCCAGTGGCAAACTATTCCAACAGTACGTCGTAGACGTGCATGTTAAAACAGAGGGCGCACGTCTCAACTATCTCACATTAGATCAGCAAGATCTGCGCGTGGAACAATACAAAGGACTTTCAGATGAACTGCAAGCAAACGCTGAAAATAACAACGTACGTGTAGGCAAAATGATCAGATTACCGTCCACATTTCCAGGAAGTCCAAGATACACGCAACAAAACTATCAGGATGCCATGGCCATAGTACGTAAATTCGGAAAGCCTCATTTATTTATAACTTTCACATGTAATCCTGCTTGGCCGGAAATTCTATATGCACACTGCGTCTTCCAAGAAGTATTATTTCTTCTTGATTTCTGAATTCCTTTCTCACCGTTTTCCGTTCCTTTTCTTACATCGCCGTATGCTACGGTGGGTGTCGGCTAGTATATATATATTGTAAGGGATGGCCAGCAGCCCAGCCCAGCCTGGCCGGGATGCCAAGAAATGGAAGGATGGGGGAAAGCAGCTTCTTTAGGGCACGGACTCCTCCAGAATGCTAGATGGTAACTTCCCTGGGGGGCAGCAGTGACCCAGATTTCCACAGGGCACATAGGGAATTGGAGTTCTTTATCTTGGCCCTGTTTGGTGCCATGGGTGCTGCAAGGACTGGGAAGCCCTGTGGCATAGAGTTTCCACCTCACCCAGAAGTGCTGACAGACCATATGGGCGGACGTTTGGAAGCATTTCCAGGGTGGCTAAAATAAAAGGGACTGTCTGCTTCACATGGACGAGCCAGAGTCAGGTGGAAGGTGGATGAAGCTTGTGAGGAGGAGTGGAGGAGACAGTGACCACGAGAGAAAAAGAGTGCTTTATTGTGCCAAGACTTGTACTTAGTTCATACTTGTATTTGTGGCCATGGTGGGAAATGCTTGGGAAAGAATATCCCATGAATAAAAGACTTTTTGCTCTTTTAAACTGCGTCCATGCCTGTTTGTGTTGTGTGTTTGGAATGTTGCCGTGCCCCCTACTGTCCACAATATTATATACTGGGTACAAGTTAGAAACCATTCTTGAGCAGGGTCCACTCATAAAAACACCAACATGTGGCCAATTTACAGTCACCAATAAGCTCAACAAGCACCATAACCTGAGCACTAGAGAAAAAACCCATTCAGACATGGGAAGAATATGCAAAATTTACATAGCTGACAACTATACCTTGAATGAATTTTAAATAATCTACTGCAAAAAAATACTTTCACAGCTGGAATGCAACCAACACTTGGCAAGAAGGATCTTGATTGATTTAATTACCGACTATGCTATCAAAGAAGGCTCCTCGGAGATGCCAATCATTCTTGTCATTGAGGAAGGTGATCATGTGAGAAAGCAGCACGTCATTTGCCTTCTGTCTCCCGAAGAATACACATAGCCTGGTGATGCCATTCTCCATCAAGGTCTGCTTCACAATATTCTCAGGGTCACTAAGTAGTGTCACCACTTTCTGCTGCACCATTTCATGCAGGGCCTGCAGTTCTGCACAAAGACAAAGAAACCTCAGAGTTACACCACAGCACATTTTTATCAGCCAGTTTTTCACCGATCTTGAGCTAAGCTAGCTTAATTAGAAAACAATGGTTTGCTTTTCTTTCACGGATGTCTTCTTCAGAAACAGCATTCAGAGAACAGAAGCACCATAAAGACAGCTTTTAAAAATAATAACGAAAAGAAACAAAATTTAATTTACTGCTTAATATTTTTCATTTTTTTTCTTAAAACTTGGACTTTATACCTGCTGTCTATATGCCTTCCTTTAATGGCCACTTCTTTTGTATGTATCGTGCAAATGCTCTGCTGTGCTGTCAAATCATTTTCATTGAATTTCGACGTCACTGTACCGTGTGTTTTTCATTCCGACTTGAAGTAAGATGAAGACTCTTTGCAGAGTATAAACATTTCTCTATGATTTATCTTATTATTTGAATTCTACCCTACAATCTCATATCATATCTTTGTAAGCTTTGTAAATTCTCTTGAGATGGCAGTGTGCGTGAAAGATCCCACTCAAAACTTCTTCTGACTGTTTAATACAGTAATACACAATATTAAAAGGAAAACCCACCCAAGTACTTTGTAGTGCAAATTAAATGCTCAGACGCGTCTATGCACATTCTGTTTCCATTCACAAAAACTTTAGGAAAATGGTTTATTTAACATTATTTTAGTAAAATACATGTATTTTGGATATTGTGAGTAAGAAACTGGATGAAAGAACACTTTTATATCAGAAATTGGGCTACCTCTATTCTGCATGAAAACATTAAAATAACATTTTTTCCTGCCCAGCATTACAAACTACATGGGTTAAATGACATGTAAAAATATTTTTTTGGGTGGAGTTTTCCTTAAAGCATATGTAAAATGATAAATATGAACTAATGTTTAAATGTTCCTTTACATTCCCATTCACGGTCTTTGGCTTACTTTATATTTTTAAAACTTAGCATAAAGGAACTGCTGCTGTTATGCACTACAAATCAATAATGGTAGCATGTGTGGCTAATACCATGGAACATAATGAAAAGAAATCCTAAAAAATGAACTTTGTAATTTGGCTTTTTCATAACTTGTGTTTTAAGACCAGTTTAATAGATTACATCTCTACTGCAATAACATATACTATAAAGATCTGCACTCATTACTAATCTCTTCTATTCTCTGTTTTCTGCGGTGGTATCTTGCCCTGCTGCTGCTGCCTGATCAAAGTCCTCTGCAACTGCTTGTGATGTTTTTAGGGACGTGGATGTTCCAACTTTAGATGAAGCCTGCTACAGCTAAGCTTCTAAGATAGTACATTAAAATAATAATGACCTTTGGTAGAATGTTCGGTGCATGCTGAACTGTCTTTTGGTTTTGAACCACTGCAAGTGTCTTTTCTTCAGCATCTCACTGGCTTGAGATTTTACTTTCCTTTTGTTATACTATGTGTTTTTTATTTAAGTTTAATGTCACTGTTCTCTGTGCCCACTGTTATGGACTCATTCATACAGGCAGACCAAATATGGTACACAGGGCACAGCATCTTCATTTAGAATTGCCGAGCCAAGCACAGGACTAGACAGCCACAGACAACTAGACAATTGAATAGTCAGCCTAAAGACAGACCAGTATATTTTTGTCTTCTGTCAGTACACTATTTTCTTTCCTTGTTGGGAGAATGAGAACTGTATGTAGGCATTGTGCTATTCCTGTATTTTTTGAAGGTGGGGCTGGAATCCTTCCTGTCCTGGTTTGGAACCAGAGAAACACACCCTGCACATGGAACAACCAGAATAAAAGGATGGACCAACGACCAACACTTCGAAGCTTCCGGGCGGAAGAGTATGTCTTCCGTCCGAGGTCGGGCAGAAGATTATGTCTTCTGTCCGGTGAAAATCCTTTCAGCGTGGCGACGAAAGATGACGGATTGCACAGATCAAGCTTCCCACGACTTGATATGTCTGTCATAAGCTTCCCGTTTGTAATACCACGTGAACCCGTCAGTAAAGAGCTAGCTTATCCTTTTTGTTCTCGTGTCATCTTTTAACCGTCATTGATGCATGCAGGGGAGGCATAATACCTTTTTATTTAAATTCATGTTAATTAAAACGCCGCAATTGAAAAGAACACATTTCCAGAGAGCTAATGCCTCTTAAGGAAACACCTTTTCCCTCTGGCCATCTGATCATTTAATCCACGATTACGAACCATTTCTTTTACATATTTATTTATCTGTATTGTGCAAGTTCATATTTAATGTTTATGGTTTTTATTTAATTTTTTGTTATTCATTTATATCATATTGTATATATTATAAGAATGGACACTGTATAGCGCCGACCCGACACAAACTGGACACGGGAGGCACATGTAAAATAAAACAAACTGTTTATTTTCTTCAGCTGGAGGGTATGTCTTCCCCGTAATCCCTCCAGCCATAACACAGTCCCAAATAAAGCACAGTGCACCAAGCACTCTTTCTCTCCTCTCTTCTTCCACCACCACTCCTCCTACTCCTCAGCAGCAAGCTTTGTCCACCTCCACCCGACTTTGGCTCCCTTTTATTGGGTACCCGGAAGTGCTCCAGGTGGTTGATTGGCGATATCTGGCTGCACTTTCAAAAGGGGCCAGCAGCTCCTGTTGTAGCACCCCCTTGCGGCACCTGCGGAACCCCACAGAGCTGCACAGAACTCCAACCCCCATGAAGCCCTGGGGGAGTCCGAGGCACCGCTGCAACCCAGGGATGCTGCCATCTAGCATCCAGGGGGAGATACTGGGGGCTTCCCACCCTTGTCCCCCTGGCAGATGTGGTGAAGGGGCGTCCCAGCCAGGCATGGACCCCGGCTATGTGTCGCAATATATTATATTATATATATATATATATATATATATATATATATATATATATATATATATATATATATATATATACTGATCAGCCACAGCATTAAAGTAACCTGCCTCAAACTGTGTAGGCCCTCCTTGTGCTGCCAAAACAGCTCTGAACCATTGAGGCATGGACTCCACAAGACCTCTAAGGGTGTCCTGTCGTATTGTTAGCAGCAGATCCTTTTAAGAGCTGCAAGTGGTAAGGTGGGGCCTTCATGGATAGGATTTCTTTTTCCAGCACATCCTACACATACTTGATTAGATTTGAGATCTGGGGAATTTGGAGGCCACGTTAAAACCTTGAGCTCTTTGTCATGTTCCCCAAATCAGTCCTGAACAATTTTTGCAGTGTGGCAGGGTGCATAATCCTGCTGAAAGAGGCCACTGCCATCAGTGAACACCGTTGCCATTAAGGGGAGCACATGGTCTTTAACGATGTTTAAGTAGGTGGTACGTTTCGAAGTAACATCCACATGAAGGCCAGGACTCAAGGTTTCCCAGCAGAACATTACCCAGGGTATCCACTGCTTTTGACGGTTTGCCTTCTTCCCCGTAGTACATCCTGCTGCCATGTGATCCACCAGACCAGGCCACCTTCTTCCTTTGCTCCATGGTCCAGATCCAGCGTTCATATGCCCATTGTAGGCACTTTCGGCGGTGGACAGGGTCAGCATGGGCATGCTGACTGGTCAGCAGCTACACAGCAAGCTGTGGTACATGGTGTGTCCTGACACTTTTCTCTAATGGCCAGCATTAAGTCTTCCAGCAATTTGTGCTCCGGTAGCTTTTCTGTGATTTGGACCAGATGGGCTAGCCTTCGTTCCTCACAAGTATCAATGAGCCTTGGACGACCATGACCCTGTTGCCAGTTCACCGGTTGTCCTTCCTTGGACCACTTTCGACCTGTGGCTGATCAGTGTACTTTTTTATCTTTGTAGTATTTTTTATTTAACTTCTTGTGAAGCACTTTGAGCTACAAGATTTATATGAACATTTGCGATAGCAAGAGATGGGGTTGTATTCATGATTAGTTTCTATTTCAGCTTTTCTAAGAGCACGTAGAAGGGCAATCACACACAATTTTTGAAAATGTGTACGCAGTAATCAACCATAAAGGACCTTACTCAGTATTCTATTCAGTTGAAAAGGAACTGCTGGTCATCACTTCTCATATTGTTTGTGTTTTACTGGCCTCTTCAGGAATACTCAAGAAATGGTCACCAAGTGCACATCTCAGTATTAAACATTCATTTCTGATATCTGGGCGATGATACCTTCACAAAGATTAATATTTAGAAGAAAAAAAGTATCATTTTAAATATAAAACAAAAGCATAATTTGTTACCTTTAATGATACGTTTATTTTTTTAATAATTTCTATAAAGTGTTTGATGATGCCACAATTAAAAAATATTTAATTTTAAATTAATATAAGCATATGAGGTTGGCATACTGATGCAGTGGTTAGTACAACAGCTGAACAGTTCCAGCACCCCACGTTTAGCTCTCACGCCTGTGACGCCCTTGTGCAGTTTGTACATTTAACAATGTCTGGATTATCTTTCTTAGTGCAATCATTCTAAATCCCGAAGATGGAGTGGTTCAGCTGATTAGCGATGATAAAATGACACAATGTAACTGGGTGTGCATGTTTAAATGGGTCCTGCAATGAACTTCGAATCTTTCAAGCAGTCACTGCTGCTTTGTGCTTAAAGCTACCTGGATAGGTCCTCCACCTTGAATTGAATTAGGCAGGTTGGAGAATGCCATATTATAAACTTAATAATACGATATCTCTCTCTCTATCCATATCTATATCTCGCTCTCTAATATATAGATATATCTATATCTACATATATATAATAGATAGATATACAGACAGACAGAGACAGACAGACAGACAGACAGATAGATAGATAAAATCCAAAGTCTGTCTGTCCGCCCGCTTTTCCCGAGACAACTACTTAACCGATTTAGATCTGGTTTTTTTCTATAATTTGCTAAAGCATTCCAGTTGATTTTGCGACTTCTCTCATCACGCTAAATATCACAGTTCATTTGCAAGAGCGATTTGTTTGCGCTAATCCGAGACAGATGCTGCAGGCCCTGGGGAGGGGGAAGCGTGACGTCAGGAGTGGGGAGCTGGGCAGGGCCCTCCTCACTCACGCACCAGCCTCGAGGCGTGTACCTTACCTCTGCTTAGCTGGCAAACGAGAGAACTACTTAACGGATTTAGATTGGGCTTTTTTCTATAATTTGCTAGAGCATTCCGGTTGATTTTGCGACTTCTCTTATCGCGCTAAGTACCATAGTTCACTTGCAGGAGTGTTTTATTCACACTAATCCGAGACAGAGGCTGCAGGCTGAGGGGAGGGGGAAGCGTGATGTCCGACGCCGGGCAGGGTCCTCCTCCTCCTCCTCATGCGCCAGCCTCCATTCGAATCGCTCTACCTCTGGCCACATTTTGGAGTGTATCTATGCCTCTGCTTAGCTAGCGATACCTGTTTGTTTATTGATTTTTAAAGTTTGCGAGGGCAGAACCAAGGATCAAATCGTAGAAGTTGAAAAAGGAAGACTGCAAGGTTGAGTTTAGGGAGGAGGTGAGACAGGCACTGGGTGGCAGTGAAGAGTTACCAGACAGCTGGGAAACTACAGCAGATGTAGTAAGGGTGACAACAAGAAGAGTGCTTGACGTGACATCGGGAAAGAGGAAGGAGGAAAAGGAAACCTGGTGGTGGAATGAGGAAATACAGGAGAGTATACAGAGGAAGAGGATGGCAAAGAAGAAGTGGGATAGTCAGAGAGATGCAGAAAGTAGACAAGAGCACAAGGAGATAAGGCGCAAGGTGAAGAGTGGGGTGGCGAAGGCTAAAGAAAAGGCGTATGATGAGTTGTATGAGAGGTTGGACACCAAGGAGCGAGAAAAGGACCTGTGGGATAAAGACAGGGACCGAGATGAGAAAGATGTGCAGCTGGTTACGGTGATAAAGGATAAAGATGGAAACGTACTCACAAGCGAGGAGAGTGTGTTGAGCAGATGGAAAGAGTACTTTGAGAGGCTGATGAATGAAGAGAACGAGAGAGAGAAGAGGTTGGATGATGTAGAGATAGTGAATCAGGAAGTGTACCAGATTAGCAAGGAGGAAGTAAGGACAGCTATGAAGAGGATGAAGAATGGAAAAGCCCTTGGTCCAGATGACATACCTATGGAAGAATGGAGGTGTTTAGGAGAGATGGCAATGGAGTTTTTAACCAGATTGTTTAATGGAATCTTGGAAAGTGAGAGGATGCCTGAGGAGTGGAGAAGAAGTGGACTGGAGCCGATATTTAAGAATAAGGGGGATGTGCAGGACTGCAGTAACTACAAGGGAATAAAATTGATGAGACACAGCATGAAGTTATGGGAAAGAGTAGTGGAAGCTCAGTTAAGAAGGGAGGTGATGATTAGTGAGCAGCAGGATGGTTTCATGCCAGGAGAGAGCACCACAGATGTGATGTTTGCTCTGAGGATGTTGATGGAGAAGTTTAGAGAAGGCCAGAAGGAGTTCCATTGCGTCTTTTTGGACCTGGAGAAAGCATATGACAGGGTGACTGAGAGGAGCTGTGGTATTGTATGAGGAAGTCGGGAGTGGCAGAGAAGTACGTAAGAGTTTTACAGGATATGTACGAGGGAAGTGTGACAGTGGTGAGGTCTGCGGTAGGAGTAATGGAGGTGGGATTACATCAGGGATCGGCTCTGAGCCCTTTCTTGTTTGCAATGGTGATGGACAGGTTGACAGACTAGATTAGACAGGAGTCCCTGTGGACTGTGATGTTTGCTGATGACATTGTGATCTGTAGTAATAGTGTAGTAATAGTAGGGAGCAGGATGAGGAGACCCTGGAGAGGTGGAGATATGAGAGGAGAGGAATGAAGGTCAGTAGGACCACCACGACAGAATACATGTTTGTAAATGAATAGGAGGTCAGTGGAATGGTGAGGATGCAGGGAGCAGAGTTGGCGAAGGTGGATGAGTTTAAATACTTGGGATCAACGGTACAGAGTAATGGGGATTGTGGAAGAGAAGTGAAAAAGAGAGTGCAGGCAGGGTGGAGTGGGTGGAGAAGAGTGTCAGGAGTGATTTGTGACAGATGGATATCAGCAAGAGTGAAAGGGCAGGTCTACAGGACGGTAGTGAGACCAGCTATGTTATATGGGTTGGAGACGGTGGCACAGGAGACAGAGCTGGAGGTGGCAGAGTTAAAGATGCTAAGATTTGCAATGGGTGTGACGAGGATGGACAGGATGAGAAATGAGGACATTAGAGAGTCAGCTCAAGTTGGACGGTTGGGAGACAAAGTCAGAGAGGCGAGATGGCGTTGGTTTGGACATGTGCAGAGGAGAGATGAGGGGTATATTGGGAGAAGGATGCTAAGGATAGAGCTGCCAGGGAAGAGAAGGTTTATGGATGTGGTGAGAGAGGACATGAAGGTGATGGTGGTGACAGAACAAGATGCAGAGGACAGAAAGATATGGAAGAAAATGATCCGCTGTGGCAACCCCTAACGGGAACAGCCAAAAGAAGAAGTCCTGTTTCACAACTACAGAGGCAGAGCCACGGGGAACAGCTAGTAGATAATAAAATAGTGAACATGTTTAAATATACATTTTCCATGCCTGCTTTTCCACAGAGTCAATAAGAGTTATTTGAAGCTACTTGAGCTACTATATATATAGTGCAGCACGGTGGGTTCACTTCCGAGTCCTCCCTGCGTGGAGTTTGCATGTTCTCCCCGTGTCTGCTTGGGTTTCCTCCCACAGTCCAAAGACATGCAGTTTAGGTGCACTGGCGATCCTAAATTGTCCCTAGTGTGTGGGTGTGTGTGTGTGTGCCCGGAGGTGGGCTGGCGCCCTGCCTGGGATTTGTTCCTGCCTTGCGCCCTGTGTTGGCTGGGATTGGCTCCAGCAGACCCCCGTGACCCTGTGTTAGGATACAGCGGGTTGGAAAATGACTGACTGACTGATGACTTGAGAAGGTTTGGGGCAGCCACCCGTATATTTTTTCCTGGCTGCAAAATTGATTCAAAAGAACAGACATGTTCACACGACGGAGTCCAAAACAGAACTGATTTACTAGAAACAAGATGGCGGCTTTAAAGGCCAGTGTGGAAAGCAATGTCATCAGGACCAGAACTGGAAGTGACATCGTTGGCTGCCCTAGAGCCAGGCGGGATTTCCCTAGAATGGTCTGTAAGGAGTCGAGAGAGAGAAGTAGTGCACTTCGCCACACCCTGGTCAGGCGTGGAATTACATGTACTTAGGCCTTTAGTTGTTAAACACGCATGTGTGACAAAATATAACATATATATATATATAACATATATATAATATATAATCTGAATATAATTTGCAGTATTTTATAATGTCGGTTGTATAAATCTAATACGGAAAACTCATACTATTGGTCCACGAGATTATGATATGCTAACGGCCACCTGAGAGAGTAACCTCAGAGCACACTGCCTTTTTTTTCTATGGATTGTGCCTACGTGACCACACGGTAATACCAAAACTATTCCGAAACAATGTTTGGACTGTTTTATGTTTTTTGTAACTCACACCCTCATACACCTTTATTGTAAAAGCAAAGTGGCGAAAGAAATTGGTAACTGCGCTGCTGCAACAAAATTTGATGTGTCTGAGAAACTGATGAGCGAGATTGGAGGAGGGAAAAAGATGTAAGAAAAAAAAAATGTAAGTGTCGTATTTTTGAATGGATGTATAAGTCGGGGTCTGATTTTATGATCGATTTTTCGGGTTTAAGACATGATTTATACGCAAGTATATACGGTATATGTAATATATAAAAATATATATATATATATTATTGTAATAACAAAAACACCCCCCCCCACCCACCAACAAATACAAGTACTTCTAATAGAGAGCTGCTGCAGTGAATAACAGGCTTATAGGTAGCAGTAAGATGGTCAGATGTGCCCAGATGTAAAACAAGTTTACACTTAAAGTCAAATGTCTCTGCATACAGCAGGTCCAGCTTGTATAAAATAAATTAATAACACTGGGGACGTTGATATGAAACATTGTCTGCTGTATATTTATTTACATTTTCACCATAAAATACCTGAGTCATAGTTTTCATTGAGATGTAATGCTTCCTCAGTTTCTTCATTATTTAAATCTTGCTCCATATTTAGGTGATTCTCCTGCACTAATTCCAGAAACCGAAGTGCCGTTTCAGCAAGAAGGGCTATGTTTTCTGCAAAAAGAATAAATTATCATGTTTCAGTTCTAAAAATCAAGTCATCATGACAATATTAGAGAACAATAGAAATACGAATGAATAAAGTAAAACAGGATAAAACAATTTATTACTTATAAAACAACACTATCTGTAATTTCCATGGCGAGTGGAAACACACTCCCATAATACCAAGTTTCTGACTGATCATCTGCCTCTCCCCCTCATTCACAAATCAACAGTCCTGTCTTCATTTTAAAAGCTCAGTAATATGGGAATGTGTTCCCTCTTTATAATGTATGCTGATTTTTCTGGATGTTTCTATTTACAATATTTTAGAGAAAAAAAAAGGTTGTGTTCTGTATGTTCTGAGCAAACGACTGGATAAGAGACATGTGGATTATGTGGCACAAACAACATGAATTTTTCTTTTTTTATATCGTTTGCTGTTGCATAGCAGTGGTCACCTTTGGTTTGAGTTTTATCGCAAACATTTATATCTTTGTTCTTCATGAGACCAAGAGGTGAAACATTTTTCTTGACTATTACCACAAAACACATGTAACAAATAAAATAAGTTAATTTTTGAGGAGAGTATTACTTAAAAGGGTACGCCCAAATTTTTGACCTCTTGGCGAGCAGTAAGATGTGCCAT